>NW_028258142.1:9608863-9911893 GCF_053883595.1 Heterocephalus glaber | reverse complement strand
AAAAAGACTTCTGGATCACCTACAGCAACCTCAAAGGGAAACGAGATGGAACAACCTGATACTCAACCACCTGGACTTTCTGAACTGGCAACAAAAGAGGATCTGGGAAAAATGAAATCAGAAATAATTACTCAGATAACAGCAAATATTTTCCTCATGGTGCAAGACATGATTAATAAATCTAGAGAGGACACAGATGAAAAAAAATAGAGGATCTGAGGAACATGATGGAATCCCAACATAGGAAACAAATGGAATCCATAAAACAGATGCGAACAGATTTCCAGATTAAAAACTCCATCGAAAGTCTGCGCAGCAGAATGAATGTGAGGATAGAATTTCAGATATAGAAGAAAAGATTGCAATTAGTGACCAGGAAAAGAAAAATTGCTTTAAAATTGGAAAGGAACACAAATCAATCCAGCAGCTGCTAGATGATGCAAAGAACAGTAGCATAAGACTGATTAGAGTCAATGAAGAAACAGGAGAGAGTGCAGATGACATTAAAAAAAACTGCTCACAGAAGTGATGGCGGAAAACCTCCCAAGCAGGGGAAAAGAAGTTGACATTCAGATAAGTGAGGCATATAGGACTCCAACTAGACTTGATCAAAAAAAATCTACACATAGGCATATAGTAGTTAGGATTTCAGAAATCCAGCAGAAGAACAAAATTCTACAAGCAGTGAGAGAAAAGAATCAAATCACATACAAAGGAAAGTCCATCAGAATCAAAGCAGACTTCTCAATGCAAACCCTCAAGGCAAGAAGAGCTTGGAGTGACGTATTTCTAGCCCTAAAGGAAAACAGCCTCCAACCCAGATTGATGTAACCTGCAAAACTATCTTTCAAAATTGATGGAGAAATAAGAAACTTTCATGATAAAGAGCACCTCAGGAACTTCATGAATATCAAACCAGCACTCCAAAAAATTTTAGACAATATCGTAGGAAAAGACAATGAGGATCACAACCCCAGGAAACCCAGCAGAATGAATCTATTGGCCGTGACAAATTAAACGCAAAGGGGGAGAATCCAACAAAAAAGCAAGTCATGACAAGGCTTTTAAAACTTTTAACTTCATCTCCCTAATGAGTGTATAATTCAATCTTGTTATTATACTTATTAGTATTTTTCTGATTCTAGAGTTGCATACCTTTCCTTGTGCTATATTGTTTATTTATTATCTTCTTATGTCTATTTTTTAATTGGGTTGTCTATTAATGAACTCTAAGAATTCTTTATATATTCTGGTCATTGGTTATATTCATTGTAAATATGGTCTGATTAAGGACTACTTTTCATTTTAATGATGTCATTTAAAGTTCTAAATTTTCATGGAATCTCATTTATCAATTTTTTTCTTTTATACATCATGTCTTTTGTATCCTAGGTAGTTCTTGCCTACCCTGAATTCATAAACATTTTTCCCTTATAATTTCTCCTTAAAGTTTTATACTTTTAGGCTTTCTTATTTAGGTTCATAGATACCTTCAAGTTATTTTCATGTATGGAAATAAAGGGTTGAGGTTAATTTTTTATATACAGATGCCAGGTGTTCTAGTGCCATTTGCTGAAAACACTACCTCTTCCTCGGCTCTTGAATTGAGTTTATATTCTATAAAATGCTAATGTTAAATAATCTTTCAAAACTCAGTGGACTACATATGTGTGGTTCTATTTCTAGATTCTCTGTTTTACTCCAATGATCTATATGTCTTTCCTTATACCAACACTGCCTTGATTACTGTAGCTTTAGAAGAAGTCTTAAAATTAGGTACAAAACGTCTTCCGACACTTTTTTTTTTTAACTTTTCTAGGTCCTGTGCACTTCTACATAACTTTTAAATTTCAATATCCAATTCTTCATTTATAGCAAGAATACACAGACCTGAATTTTTATATATACCTTGTGTTTTCTAATCCTGCTAAATTCAAATACAAGTTCTAGGGGCTCCTAGAGATTTCTTAGTATTTTCTCTGTTGATGATTATTTCATCTACATATAAAGATTTTGCTTCTATCTTGCCAATCCTATCCTAATTATGTCATTTTATTGCCTGACTATTTCGGTGGGCTGTAGGTTTCAAAGTTTAATGGACAGATAAAGAGTAAGCATATCTGCCCTTGTTCCCCACCTTAAGGAGAAACCATTGTATCTTCTCCATTCATATAAGGTGTTCTTGCTGGAAGTATGGAGTACATGTCTTTAATCTGTTGAGAAGGTTCTGTTCTACTTCTAGTCTCCTAATAGCTTTTACCATGAACAGCTGTAGAATTTAGTCCAATACTTTTTCTCCAATTAGTTATACGATCATATGGCTTTTTCCTTTCCTCTCTTAAAATGATGACTTTTGAGGGTGGATCTTCCAATGCTGAACCAACACTGCCATCCCTATAACAAAACCACTTTCTACATACTGCCAGATCTGACTTCTAATAGTTTGTTTTGTTAAACAAATTTCTATCTATGTTCATACCTTTTTCTTCTATTATGTTTATCCAGTTTTAGGATTAGCACAATGTTGGGTTCCTAAAATGAGGGGAGAAGTGTTCCTTCTTTTTTCTGCTTTAATTGTTTGATATAATTTATCAGTTAAAATGTATATGAGCCTGCTGTTCTCATATAGGTAGGTTTTCAAGCTAGGAATATACTTTCTTTAATAGGTGCTATTCGAATTTTATATTTCCTCCAGAGTTAGCTTCATTAATTTGTCTTCCAAGGTACTTCTTAGAAGTTGTCATATTTATTTCAAAACAGATTTTTGAAATATGTTTTCTATATCCTTTTAAATTCTGTAAAATCTGTGGTAATGTGTCCTAGATCTTGATATTGTAATTTTAAAAATGTATAATTGATATCGTGTAACAGGAAGAAAAGGTCTAAAGGAGCAGGGGAAGTGGGAGGGGTAGGGGAAAGGAAAAAAGGGAAAAGAAAAAATATGAGAAAAGGAAAAAAATGGAAACAAAGTCTTTGCAAATATGGAAGGATGGAGGGGGTGAAGGGAGGGCAAGGGAAGGGGAAAAAAAATAAGAACCAAGATACTCATGTAAAGGTACAGGATCCCAATGATGTATGCAACTGTATTTTATACCGAAAATGTACCAATAAACTTAATGGGAAAAAAAATTCCATTTCTACTTCCTGACATAGAGACAGAGAAAGACAATAATAAAATTTGAAAAGTATACGTAATAAGTTTTAAGAATTAAAAATAGATGAAAAGAAATGTATAAATTTCCATTAAATAAAGATCTTCTGCATTACATTAAAAAAGAGGTTACAGGAAAGGAAATATGTGCTATGTCAAAACTGACAGTAACATAATAGAGCAAATAAGCAATCAGTATAAATTAACCAGAAAAGATACCACAAATAATAAGAAAAGGACAGATAATATTGTATCACTCCAGATAATCTAAATTATGCTGCAGGAATAGGCAATTCTTAAAATCTGAAGGGTTACTCATACAATGATTTATATTTGCCTAGCACTGTATGTCAATAAGGTGTGACGTGGTATCTCTATTTCCACATTGTCCAGGATACTGGACTCCAGATGACATTATCTGGCAGGATGTCTCTATAACAGAAGGAAAAAAACAGCCTATATCAAAATGTGCAACATCTCTTAAAATTCCTACCTGTGACCCTCATTATTTCTCCTTATATTTCATTGGTCCAAATAACAGTCACAAATATAAACAAAGGACAGAAGTGAAATATTCTATTATATGCACTGCTGAAGGGAGAACAATACTGGCCCATTCTTTGGTGGTGACAGGAAGAAAAATATTCTTTGGTGGTGATAGGAAGAACAACCCTAATGACTGCGATGAGGTTAAAAAATTATTAGCATACAAAGATATCACTCAGTAGTCACATAAATAAATACAAATGAAAAATGAGAAACCATTTCACACCTATTAAATTTGAAATCATTAGAAAATTGAACATTGCCAGTACTGGCAATCTTGGGAATGTGAGAACTCTCATGTACAGTGGCTTTCTGCACTCACTGGTACAACCAGCCCATTCTGCAGAATGATAGCACTACTTGGTGTAATTAATGTACCTGAGCCCTATATGTTCCAAGCTCTCATTTTGACAGTTTGGTAGTTAACATTCATGAGAACATTCATTACAATGTTGTTTGTGATGCTGAAACTAGAAGGCCAACAATTTCTGTTGCTGGGCAGGTGGATGAGAATGATGGAAATGTGTGAATTCTGTTTTCAACTAGGATGTAGCAATGAGGATCTGAGAATACACATGAACCTAAAAAACTTAAGACATAAAATGTCACTATTCTAAGTTTGAAAATATGTGACTAAAATAGTACACATATTGATAGAACTTAAGTAAAAATATATACAAGTATACTTGAATGGTTGCTTGACATTGACGAGTGGGCACAGCTGAATATAATGATAAAGGAAATAAAAACAAGCAAGCAATCAAAACTAATCCTACCACTACTACAACGAAGGGGTTTTCAGGGTCCAATGGTTATAATAGTTATAATATGCTCTTTTTTTTCCATCTGCAACTGAGTGAATACTATTACTACTGAGTCTATATCTCTAGAATTTCAGATGTCTTTATCCTTTGTAAAAAATGTAATGCAGAAATTTTTGAAAGCAAGCGACATAAATAATATACTTTTTTGGCTCCTACTCCCAAAATAGCAACACAAATCAACAAACATTTTGCTGATCATGTTTTTTCTGGAACTCCTTTTATTGCTAAACTCTTCTAAAGGAAACCCTAGATATTTTATGCATATAATTTTATGGTTTATTAATTAAATAAAATTATAAATTTCTTGCCCTGTTTTTTATTCTCACTATTGTGGCTATGCTATTGTTATTATTATTGCTGTTGTTACTGTTATTTAAATTCTAGTGGGTATCATGCCTTTGGGAAACTTTTTCTTACACTCCATCTGCAATAATTCAGTTTGGCACGACATTTCCTCTCCAGTTCTGGTAGATTTAGTGCTAGAAGAACTCAATCAATATATAGTGAATTTTTTTGTTTATTGATATTCATAAGCTTATAAAACTACTGTTAAATTCAGGATTGGTCACTTCTGAAAAAGATGAAGCAGAGGTAGATTTATTTATAATTTTTCTGTGCTTCATTTCCTACATAACATAAATTATAAAATCCAAGAACACTATGTAAATATTTTGCTTATTCATTCATAATCTATGTCATAGTCTAATACTAGTTTTAATAATTATTTTCAAAGAAAAAGTGAGATTATCACTTTGGAAATATACAAATACATTCAGTTTATTTTTTCTTTTGTCATTTCCACTCCCACTGGTCTAAGGTTTATCAAGTGTTGAAGTTCACTGATGACTTTGTAATACCTTGGTCAAAGGCCAAGATCAGCACTCCTATAATATTGTTCTGTGAGCCTACAGTACATTCTATTTGAATTGCTATTTGTAGAAACCATATTGTTGGTTCATATTTTATTATCAGCCTTGCAAATGCCTAATTTTAAATTAAAATGTTTAGACCAGACACATTTAAACATTACTATTTGAAAGCCAAACACTGACATTTTGATTCTCTCTCTCTCTCCCCTCTCTCTCTCCTCTCTCTCTCTTTCTCTCTCCCTCTCCCTCCCTCTCCCTCTCCCTCTCCTTCTCTCTCTTTCTCTCTCTTTCCCCTTTCCTCTTGTGAATTACCTAAACTTTTTTCTTTTTTCTGTACTGGGGATTAAACTAATGGGCCTTTACACTGAGTTACACAAGCAGCACTTATCCCAACTTTTTAAAAAATTTGAGACGGGTTCTTGCCAACTGGATGAGCTTGCTCAGGCTGGGCTTGAGCTTCTGATCCTCCTGCCTCAGCAGCAGCCCCCCCACCCCGACTGAGTGTTTTTTAAAATACGTTTTTATTCACCTTTTATAGTGATTACTCTAGATATTATAATATATACACAACTTATTAGTCTACAAAATTAATATTTTACTACTTTGAGTGAAGCTTAGAAATGTTATTTTTATTTAGATTTCTTTACACTCCACTTTAAAAATATAAATATTTTAATATTTTTCTCTATATATGTTGAACTGTTCATGCTATTATTTCTCCAGTTTGATATAAAAGCTCATAAGGGAAAGGATGGTTAATTATGTTTGTCTCTAATTTTGCCTCTGACATTATTCTGTTTTCTTTCTTCAAGTCCTGTTACCATCTGGTTGGTAACAGAACTGTTAATCAATTTTTTGAGAATAGGTTTTCCAGGAAAAAATTCTGGACTTTTTCTCCCCTATCCCCATTGAGAGAAGGTCTTTAATTTCCCACATTCCTCAAGGATGATTTTCCATGAATACGGAACTAGGGTTTGACAATTATTTTCTTTTAACATTTAAAAATGACTTCCGTGGTTCCAGATAGAAACTTTCTATTGGGTCACATTCTTCTTCTTATATAATAATTTATTTTCTCTAACCCTCATTCAAGATTCTTTTCTTTCTTTTCAGGAGATCGTGATGTATCTTGGTGTTTTTAGGCTTGTTTACTCTAGTTGGGGTTCACTTAGCTTCTTGAATCTGCATGTTGATGCCTTTTGCTTAATTTGCCAAATTGCATATTACTCCCTTGAATTTTTGTCAGAACTTTTTTGTTTATCTTCCTCTGGGACTTGAGATAAATAAATGCTAGATATTTTGCTTTGTCTTACATCACTCAAGGTCCTCTCCGTTTATTTTTCATTTGATTTCCCCAGTCCTGTTACTATTGAATAATATTTATTGATATATCTTCGAGTTCATTCTTTTCACTGTCATCTTTGATATACTACTTAGCCAATGCAGTGAGGTTTTCACTTTGGTTATTGTGTTTTTTCAATTTTTAAATTCTTTCTTCTTTGCTTTTTATGTGTTATTTCCTTTTTGATATTTTCCTGATTAAAATGAGTTTCAGGGGGCGGGGATTTGGCTCAGTGGTTCCACCGTCTGCCTCGTAAGCGCAAGGTCCTGAGTTTGATCCCTGGTACCTCCCAAAAATAATAATAAATAAAAAATAAATAAAAGTTTAAGAAGTACAGAAAACAATTGCACTAACAGTATCTTTGAAGGCCGGGGATTTAGCTGAGTGGTTTTGCCGCCTGCTGCCCAAGCGCAAAGACCGGAGCTCGATCCCCATTACCAAAAAAAAAAAAAAAAAATTGAGTTTCAGAAGTGTTTATAATTATACATGTAAATATTGATTGTTGCTTTAATATCATCAACAATCCCCCCATTTTATATCTTAGTGATGATGTGCATCGATTATGTTTTTTATTCAATTTGTGATTATCCTGATTTTTAGTATGAGGGAAGATTTCTTAATTATATCTTGGATATTTAGGGTATTATCTTATAAGACTCTGCATGCTTTGTATTTTGCATTTTTAGCCAGTGGCTCCTGCATTCAGGTGCAGTGCATCATCACGCACAGGACAGATGTTCATCCTCCTCTGAGCCCCTTGGTTCTACTTGGGAGAAGAAGCCCTGACTCAGGCCAGCAAATCTCATATGCATGGTTTATGATCTCCACTCCTCCCTCCCCCCAGGCCCCAGTGACAGGGTGGAGGCCAGGAAAGAAGCTAATTCACAGTACCTTCATCCATGTCTTCCTGTCTGGGGGAGAAGGGAGTAGAAAGGAAAACCTTGGAACTCACCACTGGATCATTCCTCATGACTCAGTGCCCTTAGCCTGATTTCTTTCTTTCACCCTTCAATATCTTCCTGTGATTGCTTGTGTTGGTATGTCAAGGGATTTGTTTATGTGTTAGGAATAGGAGAACTGTGTATTTGCTGGAATCGTAAGTCCAATTATGATCTCTTCTTTACCTGCTAATCCGTTTTGAATTTCTTCTCAGTGTCTTACAGACACACTTCTCCTTTCTTCGTCATACCAGTCATTGTCCTGCTATGCTATTTTTCAATTTTTTTCTAATTGTCATCCTTATGTTATAAAATTCATGTTTTATCTTAAATATGCCATAATTATTATAATAACCATCATGAATTTATATTAAAATAATATTTTATACTCAAACAAAGAGAAATTCAAATTTTGGGGTCAAGAGTAGAAAAATTAATCTCTTGGGCATAGGGGACTCACTAAAACAGTTGAAATAGCTACATATAAGTGACAGTGTTAAAGGCAGTGAATGAAGTTTTGCCAGGATTTCAAGAGAAGCATATTCTATATAATGTGCCAATGTGATTATGTGTGTGTAAAGGATGTGAGGATCTCTTTAGATCAAAGAAAGAATCCCACTCTGGCTGAAGAGAAATAGCTACATAGATGAATAGTGAGAGATGATTGAAATGTTGGGGTGGCCCAACATGATGGTGCATGCATACCTGTAATCCCAGGACTCAGGAGACTGAGGCAGGAGGATATCCACAAGTTTGAGGCCAGCCTGGGCTACATAGTGATTTCAAGGTCAGCCTGAAACACATAAGTAGACCCTGTCTCACCTCCTCCAAAGTGGGGATGATATGGGGGAAGATTTTCAATATTTACATGTGATGTTGGAACTTAATTCAGTAGGCAGTGAGTAGGAAACAATCAAACATTTCAGTATCAGAGAAAGATGATTAAAATTTAATACTAGAATGCTAACTAATTCTACTATTGTATAAATACTAACTTTGAATTACTTTCTAGAGATGGTTACGTTAAATTCTATACCAACTGACTTTAGGTGAAAATCCTACTAAATACTTGCTTTATAATAATAAAATCACTCTTGGTCCTAAATTCAACTACTTACTTTGCTCTTCCAGTCATCATTTTTTACGTGATAACATACTGATTTTAGGGAATTACATGTAATTCAGAATATAAAAATGATATATAATTCACAAAATCTCATTATCAGAGTAGCAAAAATTCTTGCTAATGATTTTATTTACAGTTGTGATGTTGCATAGTTCGATATTCCCTTGCTTTTATCAGAAGGTGTGTTTCTAGTCAGATCCTCAAAACCATTGCACAACTGACTGAAATCTGGTGTGAATGTTTCTTTGCATTGACACTGCTTCCTTACTGTCCCAGAAAGCAAGACAAGTTGAAATACCTTTGATTTATTACTCTAAAGAGCTGAAAACTCTCTTCTATCCAGTATATATGATACAGGAGACATTTCAGAATTGAGCAACTTTGTAGTCTGAGGAGGACACAGTTACCCAGAAGTGGGTGAATATTTCTTTTCTATGATACACAGAACTGATGTCACATTCAATGAACCATTTGTGTAAGTGACTCTCATTTGTAGCCTCTAACCTGGGGCCCTGTTAGCAATGGAGTCTGGTATATGTGATTTCCAGCCTTCCAGTTCTTGTCACTATGAGAACATTAAAGAACAGTGTTGCAGCCAGTTATGGAAATACATGCCTATTAATGGAGCACTCTGGGAGGCTGAGCTAATAAGTTTGCAAGTTTAAGCCCATTCTGAACAAGTGAGCAACTTAGCAAGATCCTGCCTCAAAACATAAAAATAAAAAAGAACTGAGGATGTATGAAAGCTGTGAGTGCACTCTCCATTGAGAGAGGTGGGAAAAAAAAAGAATAGCAATGATATTGAATGCAAATAGATAATATGTGGTAGAGAAAAGAATTAGGATTATTGGGCCAGGGATTTAGCTCAGCAGCTCTGCCACCTGCCTTGCAAGCATTAGGACCTGAGTTCGATCCCCGGTACCAAATAAAAAAAAGAATTAGGATTGTTAAAATTTCACTTTCAAAGGAAACAATTTTCTCATTTAAACAGTTGCAATTTTTCAGAAAATAACAAACATTGCACACATATTTTCTCTGTTGTATGTTTAGTGTTTAAAATGAAACCAAGAGATCATAAGTTTTACAGGAAATACTGTGTGACTGTAAGGCAGGGAAGGTGCTGGCTTTGAGGTCCCACAAGCGTTTGAGTACCAGCCCTGTTTATTCTTTGTTTTTTTTTTTTCTTTTGGTACCGGGGATTGAACTTGGGACCTTGCACTTGTGAGGCAGGTGGCAGAACCACTGAGCTAAATCGCTGGCCCCAGCCCTGTTTATTCTTAGCTAAGATTCTCCTCCTATAATTTACTTTCCTCATAATGAACATCAGCTGACAATAAAGTCGACTAATTCCTCTTTTATTACAAGAACACAAATAAAAACCTGGAACAAACTTCTTTTACAAAGCCTAAAGATTTTTAAGATATTGAATTTCAAACTTTCAAAAGTCCTAATTGTTTTCCTCAAAGTAGAAAATAAACCCAAAGTATACTTAAATAATTATTAATATCAGGTGGAATATACTGAGATACCTGTGTGTTTGTACTTCAGTTACCCTAAAGGCACATATATGCATAAGCATATTTATTTTATATAGATTATAGTTAAGTAATTCATAATGAATTAAGAAAGATTGCTTTTTACTGAAATATATGCATATTCTCCTCATGGAAGTAATTAAAACAAAGGATTAGTTCAATGATCTCTATGCAATAGCCTCTCATAGCTTCATAGATCACTTCAAAAAAGATCCAAAATTCTGACAAGAACTTAATCATAGGAATGCTGTGTGCCCAGAACACTTCTGGTTGATGTCTTGTACCTCAGCAAAATTATTATCATGTCCTTCATCCTTTAAAAAGTCTTTCCAACCAGAAATTGTCACTATTTAGGAGGCATTTCATGCTGTGATCCTGGCAGTCTCTGTGATCTTGGCCTCCACTGCTCCAATCTTCCACATTTGAAACACAGTCTGTGTTGCTCATGTGTATTTGGTCCAGATGAATCTGAGAGCCCTTGTGCCTGCAGTTTATTAAGTCCAGAATGCTCCTCCTTATATATCTGCAATGCTCACTTCCTCACATCTTTACTCATGAAACTTGGCTTGTGCATTATAACACTGTACGGGACAGAAAATTTGAAAGCAAATTTAGTGGGGGAGGGTTTTGTTTCTTTTTTGGTATGGGGACATGAACCCAGGGTATTTAGAATGAAGTATATCCTGAGCCCTTTATTGATTTATTTATTTTTATTTTGAGAGAGTTTCAGTAAGTCACTAAATTACCCATTCTGGGCTTGAATTTGCCGTCCTCCTGATTCTGTAGTGCTGAGATTACAGGAATGTGTGGACACTCCCAGCTTCCTCACTATTCTTTAAGATTCCCATAAAATTGTAAGAACTGGAAGACTGGAAACATATTCATCAGACATCATTTTTAATGGAGTTCTATAGGTTTTTATGAAGAACATTTGCTAGAAAAAACTCTTAGGTATATAATTATTTTAACTAGGTGACTGAAAAAGGCTCAATGAGAAATTAATTTTTTAACAGAAGTAGCGATGAAAGAAAACAGTTGCCATCTCTAGTCTTGAGGAATTAAAGTGAAGCAACTGGGATTCTTAGATATTAGGAGCTTGGAGAGTGAACCTCCTAACTTGGTCCCAGATCTCCAAGGGCAGGGGATTGTTGGGAGCCATTGTTCATAATTTTGGAGAGAAATCATTTCACAATTAAATTATGATTAGGTCTAGTCTTCTTCCCTACAGGCCAGCTATGACATGCTGAAACATAACTCCATTTTTGCTTCTGGTTATAGCTTAGACCTCAATGGTCCTGTGATTCTGTTATACTCAAAGGCAAGATTACTTCATCTGAAGACATCCTCATTCCTTGTGAAGTGAGTGCTAAGAGAAAAGTTTCATCCGGGGAAGGATAAATTCCTTATCAGCTTAACTCATCCCACCTACTGTTGTAACAACACCTTTGCTCATCCTACTGTCCTAATCAATAAATTTCTCATTGACCTAAGATCCTGATAGAAATAAGATCCTCATGGTCATAGAATTATGGCCACCTTCCAAGACATCTGATAGTTTCTCCAAGTATAAGATCTGTGTCAATTTAGGATTATTGTTGCCCTTTGAGTCATCTATTCCTCCCTATGAACCCAGTGGCAATCTTGGGGTGACTTCATCATTGCTGCCCAGAGCAGAATTGATCAGGCCCAGAACCCAGCTTCTTCTCTAAGTCTCATTTCATGTCTTTATTCTTTAATTCACCTTGTGCTGTTGTGGCTCACAGGAGAACAGGACCCATTGCAGGGATTCTGATAATGTTCCCTTTCCCTGCTCCCTACAAGGGATGGCTTAATTTGTGTTAGTGTCTTTGAGCTTGGAAGAAGGAACTCAGTGGTGTGGACATAGGTAGAGAACTTCTGTGGAGGAACCACCAGCTAGTTGGCTGAATTATTTCTCTGGGTATATAGGGATACAATGAAGTTTGTTCTGTAAGTTTTGGGAAAAAAAATAAGACTAGGTTCAATTTCAACTGGAATGATCTGCTTTTATTCAGGCAAAGATAGAGAGATACTGATAGAATTAGGAAGCAAGCAAGAATTAAACAGGAAACTGAAAGAAACTTTCTTCTCAACCCAGTTTTCTTCTAGCTTCTCACACTGTCAGAGCCTTTCAAGCAACCTTCTAACAAAGCTAAATATGATTTTCAAAGTTGCGTCTTCAGCAACACAAAGTAGCATTGCAAAGAGCCAGTTTGAAACTAAAAATAACTTTAATAGTCATCCTACCTGGAATTCCAATTCCTTCCAATATTTCTAAATTCCTGTCTGGCTTGGCTTTACTTAAAGGAGAATTTGTGTTTTTCCTTTAAGTAGTATATGATTTTAAAATTTTTTTCAGTGTTTATTATCCACTCCCTCTTTGAAAATGTAACTCCCATTACATTTGTGATTTTTTTGTTTAATACTTTATTGAATATAAAACCTTTTTCTGGTACAAAGACACGTTCCACAAATATTAATACTGATAATAAGTGGCACTTATACTGTAGTTATAATGTACATGGCTCAAATGTATTTGCTCCCAAATAGAATTATATGCCAATATATTTTAACCATATCTTAAGATAAAGACATTGATGTATAGAAGTATTAAATAACTTTGCCTTGGGCCACAAAAGTAATAAACTGAAAAACCAAGCTTTGGATCAAGGCAGCTGGCTCTGAAGCTGGCAATTTGACCCTCTATGCTAAATTGAAAATACAAATGAAAACACTAAATGCACTATTTCAATTATCCATACTTCACAAAGTCTTACTGTAATATCCAAAAGCATTACCTTATGTCAACTATCTGAGCCAGCTTAATGATTAAAAAGAAATATTGTTATTGAAGTATCATTAAAATTCTATCCTTAAAATGAAGGGTAAGTATAATTGGTAATAGTGTGTCCTTTGAAAGATGTTGCTAACTTTAATGCAAACACATTTCTCTGGCCTTAAAGACGATTGCCCAGAGTCACAGTTTCTTTGGAACTAAGCCTTCTCTTGGTTCAATGAAACAAGGATTCAACTAACAGTACTGGCTTCATTAATGTGATGTCAAATTGTTTGCATTATTATCTCAGACTGCTCAGTATGGTGCCCAAAACCTTCCACAGACCCAAATTTCTATTTTTCTTGTGATTAATAATTTATTAAGCATTAATAAATACTAAAATGAGTGCCTAAAAGGAATATAATAACATTCATCTCCCCAGTCACAGAGGGAGATAATCTTACTTGATATATGGCATATATACAGTACTGTAATATTTATCTTGGAGTTTTCTCCTCAAATTTTAAAACTATCTTACTGCAAGAAATTTATTTAAAAAGACAGTACATGTTTAATAACCAAATGGGAAAAGTGACTCCTTCTTAAATGACCTGAAATCCTTTTTGAAATATTAGAAAATTTTTCTGAGTCTTTTAAATGAGGACTTATCTCTGTGGCTGTCTATCCCCACACAAAACCGAGTATGGTGTGTTGAAGTCACAGTAATGTGTGCAGGGTGGAAGGGACACACTTAAATTAGTCACCAGAGGGCTTCTGCTGTGTTTCTTCAAACACATAAATGCTCCAACATGTTTATTTATGTTTCCACATTATCATGGATTTTTGTCCAAACTGTGGAGCTCTGTGTAGTTTGTATGAAATTTAAGAATTATATTATGTATTTCATTAATCACCATTTTAGCAGTGATGGCCCTCGTTCATTGTGATAAATGTAATTTGTTTAGTGTTCATATTTTGAATTTAAACTTCACAATAAATCTGTTATGTAAGTGTTCTGATCTGTGTTTTATAAAATAAGAGATAGATTTTAAATAGAGGATCAAAGTCATTAAATTGATGGCTGGTGGTATGTGAAGCAGATATGGCTGACTTCCTGGCCTTGATCTTAACTTCTATAGTTAAATCACACAGCCAAAGATTTAAGCAATGGAGAAGCAGAGCACACCTGTCTTTTCTATAATTCTATGTTATTTAAAAATATTTCATTGTTTTTCCACTGAAATATTTAATATTATTAATGTAAAAACTTCTTTTGTAAATTGTGGTTATCACACAATAGGTCAAAGATCAGCAAATTATGGGGCAGAGGAGTAGATGGAGTCATTTTTATGGCATCTGATGAACATCCAATATAGGTAAGCATGTTATCACATCCTCTGCATCTCAACCCACAGCATGAGAGAAACTTGCCATCCATTTTCAGAAATTGTAGACTTAATAAATTTGCATAGCTTGGGTTTAATAGTAGAACTCCTTATGACTAGTGCAATGTGCAACAATATACCTTCCTTGTAGAATCCCTTATTTACCTGACACATTTGAGCAACAAAATCTATGCTCCAATAATTGACATGTAGTGATGGATACACCAGGATAGAAGGGATTAAGAGAGAGAAAGAAAAAAGAGAAAGGTATTTTAAAACACAGTGTTAAGGATAAAACAAATTACTTTATAAAACTGAACACACTGAAATCAGTTCTCTCTAAGTTACATTTTACATAGGAATAAAGGTCCTCACAGGTCACTATCCTGTGTCCACATCTAGTTCTTCCTTACCCACAAGCTGGTGCTAACACTTCATCAGGGAGCTCAGACTCTTCTGGAGTTTAAGAAGACTTCTCTTTTGAGCATCTTCTCATATCTGTTGGCACTCTTTGATTTGCTCTGTAATGATCTGTGCTGGGATCGAGTGATTCTCATTTGAATCCAATTATTACTGAGTTCTTAGTGTTTGAATCTGAAACTATTTGTCTTAGTTACTTTACTTCTTGCTGGAAGAAAATGTCCAGCACTCACAAGTTAAGGGAGAAAAGAATTATTTAGCTCACAGTTTGTAGAGGTTACAGTCCATAGTCGGCTGGCTCCAAGGCAGGGTGCCAAGGCAGAGGGGAATCACAGAGGAGAAACAGTTCATGGCAAAGCAGGGTAGGCAGAAGGCAGCAAACAAAGTAGCAGCAAGTGACTACCCTCTTTCTGTCCCTTATATTCCATCCCAGCTACCAGGCCTTAGGGTGAGTAGTACTCACACCCAGGGTGTGGAACTCTTAATCCCACCAAGAACTATGCCAAACAAATCAGTGGACTAATTAAGTAATCACACACTCAGTCTCAGCATCATGCACTCTAGAGCCCCACCTCTGACTGCATCAGGCTTTGAGGGGATATTTAGACACAAGCTGTAACACTGCTCAAACCTCTTCCTGAGTAATTTGGACTTTTGCCTCCCACCCTAATGCTGAATAACTGGCTGATGACTGGTTTTACTTGTCAAATGTGGGAATCCTTTACCTGTGCCATTAAACTTCAGTTCTTCTGCCTCCTTTTTTTCTGTTGTGTGTGTGTGTATTTTCTACTCTCTTGAGAACCCTTTTGACTGTACCTCAAATGATAATTTGTTTGCCCTCTTTCTTTAGACAGGATGATTCAGAAGCAATGAAACCATCTGAAAAGACTCCTAATTGCACAGTTATGACAAATGTTATGTAAAAATTCCATTAAAATCCTTTCAAATCAGTGCCCTGGGGAGCACCTCTCTCCTCAATAAAAATAGCATTAAACAATGTAATTCATTTTTTCCTAAAATTATGTTTTAGGAAGGCCCTCGTGTAGGATTCTTTTCTTTCTTTCTTCACTCTGATTAGAATAAGAAAACCTAAAAGCATTAAATAAAATAAATTCTGGTATTATATTTCATTCAGTGTACTACACACAAAGCAATTCTTAGCAGATATATCCTCTAAATAATTGTAAATATTTTGGACCATTTTTATGAATAAAATTTATAAGATATTTATTAGGGTATGACAAATAGTGTCTCCTTTGTTTCATTTGAAAGTTTTTGCCTATGTTTGTCTAGAGACAAATTAGCATATATTCATAGAGATAAATTAGCATACATTCATAATACAGAATAATGATGTTTGTTTTGGGGAACTGGGGCACACATATTTTCAGTCCCTCTACCTCCTCTCCCTTTCCATTTTCCTCTCCTTCCCCATCTATTTCCAAGAGACTACCTTCTAGTCGAACCACTGAAGGAAATAGATAGGAAGAAGTTTTGTGGTTGGGAGTTGTGACTTATAAATTTGTGAATTCTGTGGGTATCTGATGGCTTTCCACATCAAATTTCTCCCTTAAACAGTGCACTGATGAGGTAGATAAGGTTTATAATATTTCAAGTGTCATATATTTCTGGAGGAAAAGAATTTGTGGATGACTAACAGTTATAATGAATTGCTTAATTTTAACCACAATACATTTCCTCTGAAGTATTTTTTTAAATCTTGCTATGTTAGGTTTGAAAGAATAATTAATCCTCTTTGCTGGTCCTTCCATGTGGCTATTATATTAAGTGCCTTCCATCAGCTATATGGGTCTAACGGCGAGTTATGTAACTAACATATGGAACCTGTTGTTATCTCCTTGAAATTGTGAAGGCTTAAACTCCATAACAAATATTACATATATGTCTATTCTCAGCAAGGATGTTTAAGTAGTGATAAAGTGAAATAATCTCAAGACTTTACATGTATACCTCATAGAATTTTAGTTCTCAACAGGACTCATTCATGAAACTATGTTTATAAATCTGATTATTATATTCTGGTATCTATGAAGTAAACACTTTAAATTGAATATTAAAACTATGAGTGTCTGATAACATTAACAGTTTTAGCATATATTATACTGCCACCCAAAAAACAATCTATTGCAAAAACAAGTATGAGAATCTACCCCATATATTTTCCTCTCAAACACTTTCTTTAGACCTTTTCCATACATTAAAAAACAAAAGCAAAAAAAAGTCTCACTTTTAAAAGCATGAAGCTGAATGACATATTTGTCTGCAATTGATCTCCCCTGTAACGGCACATTTTGTTGGCCTTTTAGGAACCTGATGAACTTAAGTATTCAAATTAGTATTTAAGTGAATTTCAGTTTTAATCTTTTAAATTCTGTTTTGTATGTTTTACATTTATTGAGAATAAACATCACATCTCTATTATGTAGAAGGCAGGAGAGTCAGAAAATTGCAAAAAATACTACTTACAATCACATTTACTGTATTTTCCTATATTTATGGTATCTTTTCTAGGAGATAAAATATTTTACATAGAATCAACATAATGTATTTTTTTATTATTTTCCCTTAACAGTTGAAATAAGTTATAAATGCAAATGCATATATGAGCAACAACCAAGGGTAAACAGTGAACATCTCTCAAGAATGTTAATATTCTGTAACTTTTGTAAACATTTCAGCAAGTCTTTCAAATTATTTTGGGGATAATTGTGTCCATGTGTGTTTATTATCAGGGCCTTAAGTACAAATGTCTATCATGATATTCTTTAATAGATTGGCCTATTCTTTATAGATTACTGGCTGCTTTATGTTGTTAAGGCTGATTTTCCCTGTTTGTTGTAATGCCACTTGGACAGATTCTTCAATAAACTAGGGAGAATAAATTGGAAATATATTGACCAAGGTATCTTGTTCCAAAGAAAGAATAATTCCTGTTAATATTTTATAGCTTCATGCTAATGAGAAGATTTTTCAGCTATCAAGAGAGCAATTTAGGCCACAAAGTACAAGACACTTTGTAAGTAGAAGAAATGAACACTGAAATCTTTACTAGAATGTTTTGGGCTTTTTCACTGTTTTCAGCTTCTGGTAATAAGGCATCCCGCTTAGTTATCAATCTACTTGTTCTTTGGTATCTCAAGGCTTGATTTTAAAATCTGAAAATCTTCCTTAGTTAAAAGAAGAGATAGGATGAGGCCAAGGAACATTAAAGGAAACAGTACAAATGAGCCCTGTTAGCAATGATCAAAAACAAACTGTGAAAAAAAATGTTAGTAGGAGAGGAAGGTTACATTTTTAAACTCAGGCTAATGATTTTTTTCCCCTTTAGAGTCAACCAAAAACCTTACTTCAAAGCCCCTCAGTGTAAAGTTTTTGTTCTTGTTTTGGTTTTAAATTTTATCCTTAAAATGAAGTTTCTAAAACTATTAGTAATGTGGAAAGAACAGTGAATTACAGTCCTAAGGGCTGATGTTTTTCTGTCTACTCCCCTAGTTCGCTACCTGTAGTACTTACAGAAGTGACTTACTGTCACAGGCACACATATTTTTATTGCTAAGGTAGGAAGAACAGAGAACATGTCCACCAGGTTTTCTTGACCTATGTGGCATGGTTTTGCATTTCTTTGGAATTATATTACCCTATTAACTGAGTTAAAACATTGTCACTTCTGTTGTGAGAAGCTAAGTGAATATATTTAATGCTTGCCTGATTCAGTAACATGAGTGGATCCCCATGTGTTTCTTTTCACTAAATATTTCTTTTTTTGTCCAATGTGTAGTAACTCCTCCGTAATGCTTAATAGTCGTATGAGCCGTTAATGGATGCATTTGTTATTGGTCACACGGCACATGAAATGCAAATGCTGCTGTTTTTCCATTGACTTTTGTTCTAATCTTGACCTTGAAGATATCATGTGCCATATTTTGACATTGAAAAAACACACATAAAAGATTTATGCTACATTTCTCCAGTGTGCCCTGAATATTTTCCCTCAAGTTATCTGGGGCAATCTCTTAGTAATTATGTTGTACAAGAATCCATAAAATCGTAACTGAACTTTACAGCAACAAATGCTAGTAATAATAGGTTGTGAGATGTGAAGTTATAGACTCTTGTAGAAGAGTAAATGATACTGAATATTGATAATATGTCACTAAATTGCATTTTAAAATATTTTCATATTCTTTTTACAGTGGATTCTGTTATTTTAGAATGCAGACAAATTTTACACAAAAGTGTATTTTTTCAAATTACCCACAGGTAGCTCTGAGGGTAGGTTGAGATTTACAGAATGATACATGAACAAGGATACCTTTAAGGAAATACATGCTCACATCAACTTCATGTCAAATCCAGTAAAGTTCATATGAATAATAAAAGATTTCTACACTCTGTAGACCCAAGGTCAGAAAATAATAACTTTTTTATTATGTTCTTGATCTCTAAAATGTCATTAAAGAAATGCATGCTAATATAGAAGACAGTGAGTGTTCTTATATATTAATTTATTATTTAACTTATCAAAGGTTTTGCAGTAGATTTTGTAAAGCACTTTCTTTTGCCTATAAAGTGAAGCTATTTTAGGCTATGATGTTAGGCAAGTAAAATCTTCTTCAAGATAAATGCTTGTAGGGCCGGGGATTTAGCTCAGTGGTGCCACTGCCTGCCTTGCAAGCGCAAGGACCCAAGTTCAATCCCCAGTACCAAAAAAAAAAATAAAATAAATGCTCACTTTTTAATTCTAAATTTTAATCAGTACATTTTTGCAGAATAATAATAATTACATTCATTGTAGGAAATTGTTACCTATACATAACACATCTCAATTTAGTTTTTTTCCTCTTTACTCCTCTTTTACTTTGCCAGCATCAGATTCATTTATTTATCTTATAAGTTATTAAAGATACAAATTAACAACCAGACTAATAGACTAAAAACATATGAAACATATAAAAGGATTGTAGTAATTCAAGGTACACTTTTAGGTATATTGTCCATGGTCAAGAATAATGTAAAATTGTACCTTGATCATGCTGGATAACAATATATTTTTTTCCTCTCTCTCTTTTATCCTATTATCTGTCATTTATTTTGTATTTTATGTTCAGTGTAATAAGTCAGACACATAAGCTTAAATATTGCATGGTTTCTTTTCTGTGAAAAATGCAGTATATTTGCTCAGCTTATGATGAGACAAAGAGCAGCTTTGACCAAGTTATTGTAAAAGCTGGTATCTTCAGCTTCCCTTTCTTCCTATGGCCATTATTATATACTGAAAAAATGACACACATATATACACAAAAAGTAGAACAGAGGTTATATTGGTTTGGTTTGCTATTTCAGTGCAGAAATAGTCTTAAGAGTGATGATTTTCCAGTCCCTCTGGGTAGGGATGCCTGACAAATATGTCCCTGGGATTAGAGTAGGTGCCAGAGGAACTGCCTTTGTGCACAGAGCTGGAACTTTATATATCAATGTGTGCTCAAATCTGTGACAGAGGAGTGTTGTGTCTTCTGATGGAAGTCAGGCAAGTGACTTACTTGACCCTGGAAACTGAGACATAAGTCTGAGAGACACCTAGTAAAAGGAAAAGCTCTTGGGAGCAGGAGTCAGGAAAGCTGTTTGCAGTGAGCAAGAGGGAGGTATTCTGAGCACATGTTTTACATATCCTCTGTCCATAACCTGGCTACCTCAGGAGTGACATGAGCGGCATAATTCGTGATATCCACTCATTTTTAATGGGAAGTGTTCATGTCCCTAGGAAATTTTCTTCCTAAAAATCTAATGGTAAGGGATATATTTTGTTGTTCCTTTAAATTTATTTTAAAATAACTTATTATGAAGAATATTGTGATTCTCATGTTTTACTTAATAAAAATAAAAATGAAGGTTCATGGTAGTTGCAGTCTGTGCAATTTCATTAATATTAATTTTTGTCAGGGTTGAATATCTAATTTGTTACTCAGTAATGATTTTCACTAAGTTAAGCCAAATTTTAAGTGCAAGTGATTAAAGTGGTTGATTTTCACTGGGGCAAAGGATGCTGCTTGGCTCTTTGAAACATAAGAGCAGAAGGAAAAACAGGAGGATTGCCTCAGACAGTAGTAATCAATAGGGAATTATTTTCATTAATTACTAGGGAAGCAGGGACTTGGAGGAAACCAGACTTTCCTCTGTTCCTTTTTCCCTCCCTCTCTGTCTTAGTTCTTTCATTACATCCTTCTTTCTTCCTCCTACCAATCCTATGCCCCTCTCTCCCTCCTTCTTCTTTCAATCTTTCCTTCCTGTCTTTCTACCGTCTTTCCTCTGTGAGGAGAGTTGGAGAACAAATTTAGCTACATTGTGGACAATAGATATTTGGAACATTTGGACTGTGGGTGGACTTAATATGGTTACAGGAAAGTTATTCATCTACTAAGAGCAAAAGTATTTTTTTTTTAGCTTATTATCATCGCTTGACCTTAAATTGTTTTTAGTCCTTTTATTTTAATGTTACTCTTAAATCAAACATTGATTTGTATTTTGCACTTTATTAAATTCTTTTATTGGTACATTGTAGGTATAAAACACAATTACATATCTCATTGGGAATTGGACCTTTACATAATGAATCTTGGTTCTTATATTTTCCCCATTCCTAGCCCTCCCTTCACCCTCTCCACCCTTCCCTATTTACAAAGACTTTATTTCCATTTTTCCATTTCTTATCATTTTTCCTTTCCCTTCTTTCCTTTCCCCTGCCCCTCCCACTACCCCTACCCCTTTGGACCTTTTCTTCCTATTTTGTATTATCGATTATTCATTCTAATCATTGGTATATTTTAAGTATACAATATAATGACATTCATCATTGGAAATTTGCACCTTTACATAGTCTCTCTTGGACCTTATTTTTCACCATTGCCCAGCCCTCCCTTCAACCCTTCCATTCCTCCCTATTTACAAAGATTTTGTTCCTATTTTTCCATTTTCTCATATTAATCCCATTCCCTTCTATCCTTTCCCCTAGCCCTTGCACTTCCTTCCCCTTTGCCCCTTTTCTTCCTATTTCACATCACCTATTATACATTTCAGTCCTTATTTACACTTTCAGTTTATCACACCAGAGAAAATATTTGGTATTTATACATGTGTATCCTATTTATTTCACTTAAGAGTATCGCCTCAATGTGCATCAATTTAGCTATAAATGTCTCTCATTTCTCATTTTTTATGGCTGAGTAGTACTCCATTTTATTAAAAACCCACATTTTCTTTATCCAGTCTCCAGTTGATGGGCATTTGGTCTGTTTCCAAGGTTTAGCTATCACAAAATGTGCTGCTATGAACAGGGGTGCACATATATCACTGTGGTATGATTC
Organism: Heterocephalus glaber; assembly: GCF_053883595.1. Taxonomy (NCBI): domain Eukaryota; kingdom Metazoa; phylum Chordata; class Mammalia; order Rodentia; family Bathyergidae; genus Heterocephalus; species Heterocephalus glaber. The sequence goes on along the minus strand of NW_028258142.1, from coordinate 9,889,581 downwards.
TTTTAATTCTTTGGGGAAGATCCCCAGCAGTGGAATAGTGGGGTCAAATGGGACTTCCAGTCCTAGTTCTTTGAGGTATCTCCATACTGATTTCCACAGTGGTTGCATCAGGCTGCACTCCCACCAGCAGTGGAGAAGGATTCCTCTTTCCCCACAGCCCTGCCAGCATTTGTTATTGTTTGATTTCATGATAGCAGTCATTCTTTCTGGAGTGAACTGGAATCTCAGCATTGTTTTCATTTGCATCTCTCAAATGACCAGTGATGTTGAACATTTTTTCATGTATTTATCTGCTATTTTGACTTCTTTGTCTGAAAAATGTCTGTTCATTTCAGATGCCCATTTTCAGATTGGGTCTTTAAATTTGGGAGGTCTGATCTTTTTAAGATCTTTATAGATTCGAGATAGTAGACCTTTGTCTGAGGAAGAGCAGGTGAAGATTTTTTCCCACATTGTGGGTTGTCTCTTCACACTGCTGGTGGTTTCTCTTGCTGTGCAGAAGCCTTTTAATAGAAGAGATCCCACTTGTTGATTGTTTGTGCTAGTTCACAGGAAACTGAGGTTTTGTTCATAAAATCTTTTCCTGCACTGTTGTCTTCAAGGGTTCTACCTAACCTCTTTTCCAACTGGTTCAGAGTTTCTATTTTAATATTTAGATCTTTAATCAGTTTGATTTTAATTTAGTGCATGATGAGAGGTATAGGTCTAGTTTTAATCTTTGGCAAGTTGAAATTTTCAATTTTTCCAGCACCATTTATTAAAGAGGCTATCTTTCCTCCAGTGAGGGTGTTTGGCTCCTTTGTCGAAGATGAGATGGCTGAGTGTGTCTGGCATTGTTTCTGCATCTTCTAATCTGTTCCACTGGTCCTCAAGTCTGTTTCTTTGCCAGTACCATGCTGTTTTTATCAGAGTAGCTTTGTAGTGGAGTTGCAGGTTGGGGGTTGTGATATCCCCTACCATGTCTCTGTTATCTAGAATTGCTTTTGCTATTCTGGGTCTCTTCTTTTTCCAAATTAATTTTTGGATTGTTTTCTCAAGGTCTATGAAGTATGCTGCTGGGATCTCAATTGGAATTGCATTAAATCTATATAGCAGTTTTGGAAGTATGGCCGTTTTCACTATATTTATCGTTCCTACCCAGGAGCAGGGAATGTTTGTCCATTTTCTGATATCATCTTCAATCTCTCTTTTCAGAGTGCCATAGTTTTCAGAGAAGGTCTTTGATTTCTTTCATTAGGTTGATTCCTAAGTATTTCAGTTTTTTGGATGCTATTGCGAAAGGAATTATTTGCCCTCTATCTCTCTCAGTGAGTCTGTCATTAGTGTAGAGGAAAGCTATTGATTTTTGTGTGTTGACCTTGTAACCAGCTACTTGACTGAATTTGGTTAATAAGTCTAGAAGACTTTTGGTGGAGTTCTTGGGGTCTTCTATATACAGTATCATGTCATCTACAAATAATGACAGTTTGACTTCTTCATTTCTTATCTTTATTCCTTTTATTTCTTTCTCTTGTCTAATTGCTGTGGCTAATGTTTCCAGAACTATATTGAACAAGAGTGGACATCCTTGTCTTGTTCCTGATTTTAATGTGAAGGGTTTCAGTTTTTGACCATTTAGTATGATATTGGCTGTTGGTTTATCATAGATGCCTTTTACAAATTGAGGTAGAGACCATCTATTGCAATTTTTTGTAGGGTTTTTATCATAAATGCATGTTGGATTTTGTCAAATGCTTTTTCTGCGTCTATGGAGATAATCATATGGTTTTTGTCCTTAGCTCTATTGATATAGTTTATTACATTGATTGATTTTAGAATATTGAACCATCCCTGCATCCCTGGGATGAATCCCACTTGATCAGGGTGTATGATCTTCTTGATGATCTTCTGCTTTCTGTTTGCCATTATTTTTTTAAGGATTTTTGCATCTATGTTCATTAGTGACATTGGCCTATGGTTCTCCTTTTCAGTTGGGTCTTTCTCTGCTTTAGGGATCAAGGTGATGCTTGCTTCCAGGCATGAATTGGGAGTATTGCTTCCCTTTCAATTTCACTGAAGAGTTTAAATAGTAGTGGCAGCAGTTCCTCTCTAAATGTCTTGTAGAATTCAGCAGTGAAGCCATCAGGGCCTGGGATTTTCTTAGTTGATAAGATTTTAATTACATTTTCAATTTCATTGGTTGATACTGGGTTGATCAGAATTTTTAGGTCTTCTTCATTCAACTTTGGCAATTCATATGTATCTAGGAATCTGTCCATTTCTTCTGTGTTGTCCATCTTATTGGCATATAGGTTCTTTAAGTAGGTATTGATGATCCTCTGGATTTCTGCTGGGTCTGTTGTAATTTCACCCTTTTCATTCCTAATTGCATGGATTTGAGCCTTTTCTTTCCTTTTTCTGATAAGTTTGGCTAAGGGTTTGTCAATTTTGTTGATTCTTTTGGAGAAACAACTCTTGGCTTCAATGATTTTTTGTATCGTTTTCTTAGTCTCCATTGCATTGATTTCTCCTCTGATCTTTATAATTTCCTCCCTTGTATGAGCTTTGGGGTTGTCCTGCTCTTCTTTTTCTAGAAGCTTGAGGTTCAGCATCAGGTTGTTTAATTGGGCTCGTTCTGTTTTCCTAATATGCATATTCACTGCTATGAATTTTCCTCATAAGACTGCTTTCATTGTGTCCCATAGATTCTGATATGTTGTATTGTCATTGTCATTTAATTGAAGGAACTGTCTGATTTCTTCTTTAATTTCCTCTGTGACCCATTGGTTATTCAGAATTGTGTTGTTCAATTTTCACGTTTTTATGAAATTTTTTGTTTCTTTTGCTATGGATCTCCAATTTCATCGCGTTATGGTCTGATAATATACAGGGGATAACTTCAATTCCTTTGCACTTACTTAAACATGTTCTATGTGTGAGTATGTGGTCTATTTTTGAGAATGACCCATGTGCAGCTGAGAAGAATGTGTATTCTGATTTTGTGGGCTGGAAGACTCTGTAAACATCTGTTAAGTTCTTTTCTTCAAGAGTTCGATTGAATTCTAGTAATTCATTCCTTTTTTTTTGTCTAGTTGATCCATCTATTTGTGACAGTGGTGTGTTGAGGTCCCCCACTACAATTGTACTAGTGCGTATATATCACTTTTCATATCTGTTAGTATTTGTTTTATATAGTTGGGCGCACTAGTGTTTGGTGCATAGATATTTATGTTTGTCATCTCTTCCTCTTGGATTGTTCCCTTTACAAGGATGTAGTGTCCTTCTTCATCTCTCTTAATCAGTGTTGGTTTGAAATCTACTTGATCTACAAAGAAGATAGCTACTCCTGCTTTTTTTCGGGTTCCTGTCACATGGAGTATTGTTTTCCACCCTTTTACTTTCAGTCTATGAGTTTCCTTTTGAATTAAGTGTGTTTCTTGTATGCAGCATATTGTTGGATTTTGCTTCTTGACCCATTCTGCCAGTCTATTTCTTTTGATTGGTGAATTGAGACCATTATTGTTGATGGTTATAACTGAAACGTATTGACTTGTCATTGCCATGACTTTTTCTTTTTGTTGGGTTCTCCCCCTTTGCATTTAATTTCTTGTCATGCCAGATGGGTTCATTCTGCTTTGCTTCCTGGGGTTGTGATCCTCAATGTCTGTTCCTAGGATATTGTGTAAAATTCTTTGGAGTGCTGGTTTAGTATTCACAAAGTTCCTCAGGTGCTCTTTGTCATGAAAGTATCTTATTTCTCCATCCATTTTGAAAGATAGTTTTGCAGGGTACATCTATCTGGGTTGGAGGCTCTTTTCTTTTATGGCTTGGAATATGTCACTCCAAGCTCTTCTTCCCTTGCTGGTTTGTGTTGAGAAGTCTACTGTGATTCTGCTGGGCTTTCCTTTGTATTTGATTTGTTTCTTTTCTCTAACAACTTGTAGAACTTTGTTCTTCTGTTGAGTTTCTGGAATCCTAAGAGTTATATGCCTATGTTAGATTTTTTTTGATCAAGGCTATTTGGAGTCCTATATCCCTCACTTATCTGTATGTCAAGCTCTTTTCCCCTGCTTGGGAACTTTTCTGCCATTATTTCTGTGAAGAGAGTTTTTTATGTCATCTCCACTCTCTCCTGTTTCTTCATTGACTCCAATCAGTCTTATGTTGTTCTTCTTTGCATTGTCTAGCAGCTGCTGGATTGATTTTTCATTTTCCCTTATAATTTTGAAGCAATTTTTCTTTTCCTGTTCATTAATTGCAATCTTATCTTCTATATCTGAAATTCTGTCCTCACATTGGCTCATTCTGCTGTGTGGACATTCAATGGAATTTTTCATGGCCTGGAAATCTATTTGCATCTGTTTTATGGATTCCATTTGTTTCCTATGTTGGGATTCCATCATGTTCTTAAGCTCCTCTCTAGATTTATTAATCATGTCTTGCACTAGGGGCACAATTTCTCCTGTTATCTGAGAAATTATTTCTGATTTCCTTTTTTCCAGATCCCCTTTTGTTGCCAGTTCAGTGGGTCCAGGTGGTTGAGTATCAGAGTGTTTCATCTCATTTCCCTTTGGGGTTGCTGTAGGTGATCTGGAAGTCTTGTTTTGAGACTTATTTAAGTGTTTTCTCATTTTGACTGGGGGGGGGTCGTTGGCACCTGCATGCATTACCTCCTCATAGCTGGAAGATGTGGGATGGGGACAGGAGCAGAGGTAGGGGTGGTGGCCCAAAAGCCCTTTCCTGTGTGCCAGGAGTAGTGGGAGGAATGGTTTCTGGGAAACCCCTTCTTCTGTTCCATGAGCAATGGGATCTTGGCCTGGAAGCCCCTTCCTCCGGGCCAGGAGTGACGGGACAGAAAGTGGCCCAAAAGCCCTTTCCTCTGGGCTGGGAGCAGCAGGAGTGATGGTGGCCACTAAAGCCGCTTCCTCTGGCCCAGGAGCAGTGGGATGGCAGCTCAGAAGCCCCTTCCTCTGGGCCAGGAGCAGTGGGACTCAGTACCATGGATGGTGGTCTGGTGTCCTCTGGGTCTTTGTAGTGTGGAACTAGGTGGCTGTACAGAGGAGCATGGGGGGGTCCAGTGGATTGTTGCAGGGGGAATGGGTTGATTTGATGTGTTCTGTGGGACTCAGGACCTCAGTAGGGTGTCTGCAGACCTGCCTGTCTGCAGCATGCTGATTCTGCATGTTCTGCAGGACTCAGGACCTCAGTAGGGTGTCCACAGATGTGCCTGTCTGCAGCGGGCTGATTCGGCATGTTCTGTGGGACTCGGGACCTCGGTACGGTGTCCACAGACCTGCCTGTCTGCAGCAGGCTGATTCAGTGTGTTCCACGCGACTTAAGTCCTTTTTGAATTGTTCATGATATGCAACTCAAAATAAAAAGAATGTGATGAGCACTAAATAAATAAAGATAAATAGAAAAAAAATAGATTCAGACATTGTCAATGTTATTTTGTCTCAAGTAATCTTCACTTAAAAGACAAAGTGTATACTTAACGTTATAGCCTGAAAATCTATAAAGAACAAAGTTGAAAGTGTGAAAATTCAATAAGAATAGAACATCTTCCTGTAAATTTAAAACTATCCAAATTAACTTAAAAATGTCTCCACAATATTAAATAAATATATTCTAATATGCCATAAAATATCTATTAAGGAACTAAAATCCAAAAATGCCACAAAAAAGATGAAGTTTGCAGAACATTGCTCTAAAAAATTATTTGGAAATCAAGATATTCACATGCAAACATATAGAAGAAGAAATTTCAATGGTAATTAGAAAATATCTGGGTACTTAAATCTTAAATCTGGGGAGTTAAATCTTTATATATTTTAGAAAAAAAGCTAAACCTTTATCTGAAATTTAAATATATAAAAATTCAATAAAAATAGACAAAATTAAAAATGAAAGAGAAATTGATAATCAAAAATAAAATTAAGTAGGAAATTTATAAAGCAATTTAAAAAGCTAAAGCCAATATTTCTCTATTCATTTTCTATTTTTATGAGTATTTTTCCAGTACATAATAATTACATTCATTGTGAGGAGTTGGTATATATGTACATAACACATCTTAATGCTTTTTAAGTCCTCTTACCCTCCCTCACCTCTTTCTACTTCCATCTCCTGCTCACCTTTGCCTTTGAAAAAGATGTTATTATTTCTTATCACCTATCTTTTATTTTGCTCTTTATTTATACTTTGGGGTTTTATAAAAGAGAAATAATTCATATTTTAAGCTTATATATCTTATATGGCTTATAATTTATTTCACTTGAAATTAATTTTAGGCTAACATCATGCTATTTTTATCACTTCAACTTTGTGATGTTACTTGAAATCACTGAATTGTGTCACCCTGTTTCTTTTCTTTTCTTTTTCTTTTTGGTACTGGGGGTCAAACTCAGGACTTTGAGCTTGCTAGGCAGGCAGAGGAACCACTGAGCTAGATCCGCAACCTGGAATCACTGAATTGTGATTCCTCTTGCTTTGCTCTTGTTGCCCAAAATTGCATTTACTATTCTGGGTTTCTTCTAGTTCCATATAAATTAAAGGATTATTTTGTCTAGTTCTGTGAAATATGCTGTCAGTATTTGATTGGGATTGCATTAAATCTATATATCAGTTTTGGAAATATGGCCATTTTGACTATGTTGGTTCTGCTTATTCAAGAAAAGGAGATTTCTTTTTTTTAATGTCCTTTTTTATCTCCTTTTTTCAGAGTACTGTAGTTTTCTTTGTATAGATCCTTCACTTCTTTTAGATTACTTTCTACATATTTAATTTTTCTTGCTGCTATAATGAGTCATATTATTTTTCTAATTTCTTTCTTGGTAAGATCATTATTATTGTACAGATATGCTGCTTAATTTTGTATGTTGATTTTGAATCCTGATGCATTGCTGAATTTGGCTACTAATTCTAAGAGTCTTTTGATGGAATTTTTGGTTCTTCTATATAAAGGATCATGTCATCTGCATATAATTATAATTTTAATTCTTCCTTTGGAGTGCATATCCATTTTATTTCTTTCTCTTGTCTAATTTCTCTGGCTAATTTTGGGAGTACTATAATGTCTGGATAATAATTCATGGTAGCATCAAGAAAAAGACCAAAATGTGTTTTAAAATTCAATGTTGAGTCCCTCAGGTCCTGAGCTTTTCTTAATTGTTTTTCATCACTGCCTCAATTTTATTGCCTTTAATTGGGTTACTCAGAGTTTTCATGTCTTCTTGGTTTAATTTTGGTAATTTATATCTGTCTAGGAATCTGTCCATCTCCTCAATATTCTCAAATTTGTTGGAGTACTATTTTTTATATTAGTTACTAGCTATGTTTTGGATTTCAGGGGTTCCATTGTGATTTTCCCTTTTCTTTTCTAATGCATTGATTTGCATATTTTCTTTCTCTCTTTTAGTAAGTTCCATTAAAGGTTCATCTATTTTGTTTATTCTTTCAAAGAACCAGCTCTTTGATTCATTGATTTTTATAGATTTTAATTTTTTAGTTTCAATTTAAAAAATTTCCACTCTGATGTTTATGTTTTCTTTCCATATACTAGATTGGGTTTGGACCATTCTTTTTCTAATATGTTGAGGTGCATCATTAAGTTATTTATTTGAGCTTGATATGTTTTCCTAACATGAGCATTAAAAGCAATAAACTTCCCTCTTAGGACTGCTTTCATTGTGTCCCACAGATTCTGATGTGTTGTACTGCCATTATCATTTAATTCTAGATATTGATAAATTTAATCTTTTATTTCCCCTGTGACCCACTGAGTGTTTTGGAATATGTTATTTAATATCCAGGTGTTTGTAAAATTTACACGGTTTCCTTTGCAATTGATTTCCGTTTCATTGCTCTATAATCTGATAGTATACTAAGGATGATTTTTATTCTTTTGATTTAATTTATGTAGTTCTGAGAAGAGTGTATATTCTGTTGTGGTAGGTTAGAACTCTGTAGATATCTTTTAAGTCCATTTGTTTAAAGGTGTGATTCGGTTCTGATATAGTTTTGTTGATTATTTTTAGTTGAGTTAGTTTATTTATGAAAATGAGGAATTAAGGTCACCCACTATCTGTTGCTGTTTATTTGATCTTTTAATGTTCAATAGGATATATTTTATGAAGTTAGGTACACTGACATGTGGTGTGGATATACTTTTATAATTGTTATGTCTTCCTATTGAATTATTCCCTTTTTGTTTACCTATTCACCTTGGTTGATGTATCTATTCCTTCATTATTGTGTTTGCTTTTGGTACCAGTATCTTAGCTATAAAACATGTCAGGAGGATGAGAGACATCTGGAACAGATCAGTGTTGGCCCAGTCCCTAAGTCCAGTGAAAAAATGAAGAGTTTCTATCTATGCATTAGCTGATCCAAGACCAGTAAGTAGTAAACAGTTATTATGGCATGCCATTTTCATACAAAGAATCCTACAAATTACAAATAGAACTTTTTAAGAAAGGAAGTTGCTGTCTTCAATGTACAAAGTAGTTGGGCCCTACATATCATCTGTAAGGCCAGAGAGTTTGAATTAATAAAATTGGAGCTTCCAGCATACATAAAAAATCTCTAGCCATAAAAACATTGCACTATTTTTGGGAACTAATCTTTCTAAATCCTGGTTATAAGTATTATCTAATTATTTCTTACTATTTTTCCTCACTTGTAGGTTGATTTAATTTTCTAATTTAAATATGTATGAATATATGTCTTAAGTATATATGCATGCAGAATTTTAAAATGTGACTTTCCCTTAAATTCTGCTTGAATACCACATTCAACATTACTAAATTTCAACTACCTATATTTCAGATTGAGTGAAAAAGAAACTTCCCTGATAATTTTCAATTGTGTATTCTTAGAAGTAGGTATTCATATTAATGGGTATAATGAAATTTATGTCTACTTAATTACATAAAGCAAAAAACCTCATAATTAAAACCCTACTAGTTTGGTGACTTTGTCATATATTTTTGAAATACATATATAATATATCCTTATGATTTTTAAATTTATACATGTATATATGTTTATATATACATATTTATGTATGATACATATACATATGTGTACCTATAATTTTATGTATGTTTGAAACATATATGTCTACTTATATACACATTTATATGTACCTATGATTTTTATTGTAATTAAAACATCTTAGGTGATGTAGTTTCACTGGTACTGATCTAAACTGACACAGATTTGGATACTACTAATATTGTAATGATATGCAAATCATTTACATCATGAAGAATTGTGGTGGAAATTTACTGACACCTTTAATTCATGATTTATAGGTTTTTCCAAGGGAATTAATATGGTGTTGATGAGTTAAAGGAAAATTCCAAATATTAAATAGTATAACAATAAGAATTTAGTCATATAATAAGTCAGGATCACATGTGTGTTTCTCTACAATAAAAATTCTTTGCAATTGTGGAAGTGACTACATTTACTTTTCAGTCCAGTTCTATTCTACCTTAGAAAAAAATAATTTCTGAATTCTGAGCTAAAGGGTTAAAAATAAAGACATCAATAGAAATAGTTTTACAATTAATTACTTATTTTTCTTCTCTTCCTAAATTGACATAGTGAACTAAATTATGGAACTATTACAGATCTCTACAAAAAAATTTAATTAAAACCTAAAAGTCATTTAAGCAAACATACACAAAAACTATGAATATAAATTCTCATTATTTTCAATATAAATTGTTATCATTGGATTGGGTAGCTTTATAGTTTAGTATATGAACCACTTTAAATGCAAATTCAAATAATAACATAACTGCTTATATGTGTTCATTACTATTTGTCCTGAAAATCTTTGGAAACTTAGAAACAAAAATTAAGAAGTCCTAATTTGTTACTATCTTTCTCTTTCTAATACTTTAAAAATAAGATTTAACAATTTATCTGTAAAGACACATGAATTAAGAAAAATAAGCACAGACAATAATTTTAAAACATCAGCATGTGACCATACTGATCAATACTCCAGTTTGGAATAGCTTTCAAATTTTAGATTTTTAAATTTCAAATTAAAAAAGTTTGTAAACATACTTTGAACAGAAATGACAATTACATGAACCATTTGGGCAAAACTGACAAAGAAATGTTGTTAGATGTACCACCCATGACTTTGACATTCACTTGAATAGAAAGTGCTTCCAAGGAATGTTTGGAGAAAAGTAAATTAAATTTTAGATGGGTAGCCTCAGTCATAATTTTTATTTTTATTTTCATTTAGAGTTTCATAAGAACTTCAGTTTTAAAATCTTTCAGGCAATAAACCATGAGTATTTTAAGAAAGCTTTTTATCTTATTAAAATTATGTCTCATATTTAATATAAATCACAGATGCTTCCAATATTTTCCTTTTAATATATTAACAAATCATATAGTGTTGATATTTTGAACTTTTCCTAAGTCACCGATGTCTTTAATATCACACTTAAGTATCTCTGCCTTTCCTCTTCTAGGACATGTACATGAAAGTATGTCAAGAATATGAAAAGCTTATAAAAGTCCAATGGTGTCTTAAACTTATTGTACCAAACTTTTCATTGAGAGAGAACAAGATATTGTTGAAGTTTAATGTCAGTAATCTGGCAAAAAGTTAAACTTCTATTAACACTTAGAAATGTCTTTATTGGACCAAATGCCATTTATTATAGTATGATTTATAAGTCTGGTGTTTAAAGTATACTTTAGTGAATTTAGTATATATCATAACAGATGAGAAAATCTTTGCTTATTTCTCAGTACTTCTCTGTTACTATTCTGGGATGGTGCAAAGTAAGTGTTCTAGATATCTACTCAGAAATGTTTTACATGTAAACTAGGGAAGATACTTGGTCACTGATAAATAAAAGTAATCCATGCATTGTCTCATGGAATAAAAGACATCTAGATTTCTCATGATTTCTCACTAATGGCTATATAATGACAACTGCAGTCAACAAATATATTTTCTCCTCTAGGTATATATAAAGCACTAAGCCAGTCAAACTTGCAGTTTTTCCAAACCATGCTTCCATATAGTCCTACAGTGTCTCTATCTATATAATTTGAAGCTCTACTGTCTCTTTGGTTTACGTTTGTTCCCTAACAATCATAGATGCTGCATACCACAAGAAGCAAGGGAAGATTGAACAGAATGGACTAAACATCCCTTGTAGTTTTAAAGTTTTGGATAGAAAAGGAAAGTCTTAGACATCGATTGCCCTTATCACTATCTAGGAGGTTTAATATATAAAAAGGAAATAAAAGAAAATCAAAGTAAAGATATAACTTTTAAAATTGTGCTGAAAGTAGAATTTGGTTTTCTAGTAGAAGCTCTCATTATTTTGAAGAATGAGAGAAGAAAATGTTCAATTGCATTTTACCAAATCCTATGAATTTCAAGGAATGAGGCATAAACAGAATAGCTCAATGACTGGCACTTCTTAAAAGAGTATAATAGGAAAAGTAAGAAACACCTTTATGTGCTGATATATCTACAAACTAATATCCACAGAATAGATAAAATAGATGTAATGGTTTTATCGAGGTATCATATACAAATATTGCTAGTCTTATGTGAAATCCAGGGTAAAACCTGTTCAAAGGAAGAGGTATAATAAAAGAATAGTATAACAAAAATACCCTCAATTGAACATGTATGTATGAAGTGTAGTTTAAAATATATGGAGAGTGTTTAAATAAAGCAATTTATTATAGTAAAAGACACATTGCCATTAATCATCCTCAGAATTCTCCCCCTCATTTTGAACATACTTATCCCTTCATTCTTGTTACTTTTTGAAGCAGTTCTGGAATTTTCTTTTATGTATTTTTGAGGTGTGGTTAAATTTTTGTGACTAATGCTGTCAAATATGATCCAAGGAAAGGCAGGCTCATAAAAGTGTTACAGTGTGTTCTTATCCACCATATTCACTAGATCTGCCATCAGGTAACATCTATTTTTTTCCCCAAAGTCAAAATAACCATGAAATGGAATTGATTGATTGTATTGATTTGATTTTGAAAATGGAGGCAGTCACAACAATGCAACTAATAATAAAAACACTCATGAAAAAGACCTTGAATTGCTTTGGAAATTAACCAGCCTGATGGCATTTGTGTGTTTGAAGATTGGTGGTAATGTGTCTTGTTCTATGATAAAAATCTTTCACTGTACTGTTTGGTAACACCTCAAATTATCGTGCTTCTTTCACCTTTCAGAAGAGAAAGAGGAGGTGAAAACATAAATTGCCTCTTGAATATTATTCATTCATACCTGATATATAATGATATGCTTAAATTCAGAAACAAAATATAAGATAATGGTGCACTGCTGTAATTATGGTATATGGCTTGTATTTGCATTTATACAGATTTTGTCTTACTATATGTGTCAGGATATTTAAAATATCTGGATTTACCATTTAGATAACAAGATACTTATATGTTATTATTTGTAAATAATAGTATAATCCCAATTAAGGCAAATGTGTGTTTTCTTCATGTGCTTTAAAAAATAATTTTTTCATCTTTGAAAATTACTGAGAGTTAGCCAAAATTTATGGTGACATGTTTGGCCAATTACTTCTTGTGCTTCAGATTATACTTTCAATATAAAAAGATACACATGCAAATGAAAATAATAAATTTGAAGCAATTGTTTTGTGAACTTTTCTAGCATAAATAACTGTCCTCTATGGCATATCCTTACACTAGTAAAAATGACCTTAAGACCTTATATATAATTCTTAAGATAAATTTGTCATTTTATTTCAGAAACAGTATTTTCACTCTTCCTTAAAAATAGAATGGCTTTCACAGTCACTTATTTACAACATAAGGCTCTCAAAAGTAAGCAAGCTGGACAACTTGGTGGCTGATGGCTGGGTATAAGGATAATAGTGCAGCTGAGCTGCTGAAAATTTTGTACAAATGTGTAAATGCAACAGTAACAAAAGAGTAGTTGATCACCTCAATTGCAACTAATTAAAATATTCTGTTTTTCTAAAAAGGAAGTAAAGTATCCTAAAGTTCTTTGTTGTTATTGTTTTTATGGTGTGTGTGTGTGTGTGTGTGTGTGACTGGAGTTTGAACCCATGATCTTCCCACTGAACTACATGTCTAGCCTATTTTTAATATTTTATTTTGAGATAGGGTATTGCTAAGTTGCCCATGCTGGACTTGAACTCACAATTCTCTTGGTTCAGCCTCCCACAGTGCTGGGATTACAGGCATTCACCACCATGCCTGGCTCTGCATAGGACCATAACATTGCTTGACTAAGTATTTAGTCATGAGAAATGAAAGCATAAGTTTAAGCATGACTTTCATATGCATGACCATAGAACTTTTACTTTGTATGGTAAAAGACACGGACAAGCCTGGTTTGAGAGCATCATAAGAGACACATTTTAGTTTAGTCATATATACTTTACTCATGGATAATGGGTTCATTTTCCCTGGTCAACAACATCCAGTACCTATTTTGTCAAGCATATCATAGGGCATATTTATGTAACTCTGAACTCTTAGTACTCATGCTTTGTATTACCTCATCCTTAGTGATATGAATGGTGACCAATATAATCTACTTTGCTGGTCCTCAACATAATCTAGCAAGTGATAGGATATCACTCCAATGGCAAAGGTGAAGGAACTTTATGGAGATAATTAATACCCCCAAACAATAGAATTTTATTAGACCTAAAAGGAGATGAGCCTGATTTAATTAAGTGAAAACCTGAAAAGATAGGTTTGAGGCTTCCCAAAGAAGAGAGACTCCAAGCAATAGAAATTACTTCCTAATTGGTTAGATGAGATCATGGACCATGTGTCAATGAGCTGTGGTGCCTGAAATTACTGAAGAGAGCTTCCATCTGACAATCCACAAAGAGTTATAGGCCTCAGTCTTACAGCTTCAAGGAAATTAATTGTGCCGAAAATATCCATAAGTTTGGAAGTGGATTTTCTTTCCCAGTTGAAACTCTAGATGAGTATGTAGCCCACTCAACTCTGATTGTGATATCTGCAGGAGAGAATCAAGCTATTTTGGAGGGCAGAGGGTGGCACTGAACTCTCAACCCACATAGATTCTGAAATAATATGTGGCTGTTGTTTAAAGGTACTAAATTTGGGATAGTTTATTATTCAGCATAAGAAAATTAATATCTATTTTTTTTAAAAAAGAAAAGAAAGGTTAACTTTAAGGCTATTAGTATTATGCAGAAGTCCACGCTGAAATGGTTAATATCAGAAAAATTGCTTGTGAAACTTGCCTCAATTTTTAATGAATTTGTCTTCATAATTTTCCTTCATATGAGTTCTTCTGAAATTTGTTTTAATTTGCAAAACAGATTTTGGATATACTTACTTAGTGTTTATTTAATTTTAACATACTTTTATTTTCAGTACCACATTTCTGAATGTTTGAATGTGTTACTCACATGTAACAGTATTTGATTATTAAGCAGGGTGTCCATGTGAAAGTGTCTTTATTACGTATGTTGTCTGTGTGCAGTCTTCTTTGGGGGCAACACTCAGACACTGTGGAACAGTGCTGGGAAAAGATGCAAAGACTAGTTCATGGCTCTAGGAAATGTACTCCCTTGTGATTTGAGGGGTTATTTAACATATTGAACTGCATTTTTCTACCTGTCTCAGTTTCTCCCTGTTAATCAGGGCACTGCTCTTTGTAATGTGGATGAAAGTATTTGAGAAGTGCATTCTAAATGAATATGAAGGGTTAGAAACTTTTAAAATTATTTAATAATGATTTGATACTAATTAGACATTAAAGTTGTAGATTGAAGAAGCTGAGTATAATGATGTCAATATTGAGTCCTGTATGGCAGAGCCACTTGTCTTTCAAAGATGATAAAAGGTATAATTCAGAGCCTAAGTTCAGGGCCACAAAATCCACCTGGTGCTGGCTCTTTTTGTCAGATGCAACTTATTCTGTGCTACTTCACTGACACATTGTTTTGCACGTTTATGTCTAGTGCCATCTGGGTTGTCTGGTTTACTCAATAGCCTCACATGTTTCAGTTGAATATCTCATCTCTTATCTGAACCATTCCTCACTCACTATGTGAGTCTGAATCTCTGGCACCATTTTTCAGGGGGACCCTACCAAGGCACAAGCTAATTTCACATGGCCACTACTTACTTCTACAAGCCTAGTAACTATCTTATGGGCACTGACAAAGCAGTTTCTTTATTGCAGCCTTGATTTGCTCTTTTCGAATAGAAGTTTTGACTTTCTATATAACTCTTATCTATTTTTTTAAAATTCAAAGATGTCAGATTTTTAGTGCCTTAATAAGATCAATTGGAGTGCTAATTTTGTCTTTCATTGATGAATTAGTTTATTTATCAACGTAAGAAACACACGTATCAAAAGCATACTACCAACCAAGCACTGGAATAAGCGCTGCAAATTTGGAAAGTAAGAAATATTTGCCTGCATTCACCAATTTTGGAGGGTGCAGTTGTTAAATGTTACCTCCTACCTGCCCATTACTTACTGGCCTATTAAAGACTTTCTGTTTCTCTTTTTAAGGGAACCAGGGAAATTTATTCTCTCTGATTGGCATAGGATGCTTCCCACTTTCCTATAAATTAACTTCACTCAGCCAGAGTTTTCCCCAAGTCAGGGTCAATGTACCAACGATATGAAGGAAGCATATACAGGGTTCCATTGGATCCAGAGGAAAGAATCTACTTCAGACAGTGATTTTCATGCAGATCTGTCTGTTGAACATTTGTAGCACCATATAAAGCCAGAGCAGAAGTAGAAGGGTTAGGTTAGTGCAGGGGAAATCCTCACTTTGAACTTTGAGTTACATGGGTTAGTTTTAGCTATTATTTTAACAGCAAATGGACAAACAATAAAAAGGAATTGGAATTGTGCTCAATTTGAGATGATGGAAGATCTCCTGTAAGACTGTGTTTATTACTTCGCCCTTTTAAAATCCCAATATTTAAAGGTTTTCTTCCTGGATGTCGTATCTCCTAATTATATAAACAGAAAATTAATTCTGATCCTTTACCATCTGAAGTCTGAAATCTGTATCATTATCCAGTTCTATGTTCTCAACTAAATAAAAGCTCCATCTATCTTCCCCTCTATGAAATACTAGAGGCTTACATTATCATGGTACCTTTCCCCCAGGCTTCTGGGCTCATGTGTGCTTTCTTGAACAACTCTTTCAATTTCTCAAAAAATGATTTCCTGACCTGAAGAAAAATGTTGGCTTTATTGGATACTTCAGAAGGGAGATATACAAGAAGTAGAGGACAGAGAAAAATCGCATCAAAGTTACAAGTCTTATCTTTTCTCTTCATTCAAATTTCTTTTTCCACTACTCCATTGCTGTAAGCCAGTTTGTATGACCCTTTCCCTGCAGATTCCAGCCTCTATAACTTCTCACCTCTCCTACCCCAGCTTTTCAAATAAAATGTGACTCAGTTTTTCATATATGCTTGCAGTAGAGTGCCCTCTCTTCTTTGAAGTTCACATACTAGGGTGAAATCTGGACTTTTAAGAATGTATCTTTCACATATCTTGATATGAAATTAAGAAATCTCAGAGACAATGGACTGTCTAAAATATACTCTAGTAAGTAAGCCAAGTTCAGAGGGAGTTTCCTGCTTTGAATATTTACTTACATTTAGGTATTCTCCAAAGTACAATATTCACATTTATCTTTAACAGATTATGGAACTGAGTTTGCAAAGAAAACATGTCATGTACTATATGATTCATATACAAAGATGTCAGTGTTTCAACATAGGCTTTGCACTGCTTTATAGTGAATGAACTATGTTATCACAGAAAAACAGCAAAAATTACGAATGACTAAATTTGTGCTATATAATGGCATAATATTCCCTTAAACTCTAGTTAATAAATTTCATTGTCCCTGATCAAACATCTTAAAAGGATTTTTGCTTCTATGACTCCTAATAGTCATGTTTAATATATGCTAGTTCATATACACTTGGTCATTAGAGACAATTTTGCACTGAAATTCTGTGTCCAGAATTAACTGGCTATGATTTCTTAGTAAAAAAATATTTCTGCTTCAGTCTTCAGTTTCTTCATAGTTAAAATAGGAATTCATAAAGTATTTTACCATAAATACTATGTAGATTCATAACTCAATTTATCTCAAGCCATTCATCAATGAAAAATGAAATGATATCAACTTCACTAAGTTTTGACTGGGTTAAATAAAACGGTATGGACATGGAATGTGTGGTGAAGTGTCTGGAGTATGGAAACTGCTTCAGATCTTCTGCAAACACATTTATGTAAGTGTCTCAATTATGAAGGCAGCTAGAAGTAGATGAGAAATGGATGCATTGTTCTGTACTGGTTTATCAGGCAGCACATGAGCACTTCAAATGTAATTACCTTTGCTTCAAGATGGGCTTGTTTGGTAACTTCCACCGCACAGAATTGCTGATTTGTTTCATTAGAAGATATTTTCTTTCTCTTTTCTTCCCCTCATCTTTAATAACACATATCAGGATGCACAGGAAAGATTGTATGGACTTTCCTGTTGATCCTGAGTGTGTCAGAGGATTAACTATAAAACAAAATTGCCATTTTTCCCTTTCCACACAAGAGCCATCCATTGAATGGAGAGAGAGAGGCAGATCCTCTCCCAGAGCACCATGGCGTGCAGTGAAATATTGGTATTCGAATTAGAGTCTAATCAGGAGAAGCAGACAAAGTGACGTGTTCCAGCCTTGTCTTTTTTGTAGCCAATTACCCCAGACTCCTAGTGTTCATGTCTTCCATGTACTTCCTTTAATTAGCACTTTAATAGCTTGGCTTCAGAGAGTTGGTTCAGGAGAGAACTTTCCCAAAGCAGCCAAATGGTCACAAGCAGGAGATGATTAAATTTAGTCTCAAGCACTAGGCATCTGCATGCATTCTTTGTGTCACAGTGTGCTTTTCAAGATGTGTTCTCAATAACTCCTGGCCAGAGGATGTGATGTTGTCAGTAAATGCATTTGGAAGAGATGTCTAGCATCATTAACCACTGTCTGTATACTATTGATTCAGATCAATTTTCATAATAAGGTTCTTGACTCTCCAGTAAGCACCAGTTTATGTTGTATGGGGAAGAAAAAACATTTATTCATAGATTATTGTTTTATTAGCCTTGAATTAGGAGAAATAAAAAACAACAAATGGAGTGTTTTAACTTTTAATTAGCATTTCATGTGTTAATTATGGATGGGCTTTATTGGAATAGTCTCTGCTTAGAGGTTTAACACTTTTCATTTTATATGCTGATTCAATTTTATGCAATTTTCTTGATGGTCAATAATTAAAACAAGAAGAAAACCTCCTATGAATGCATCTGAAAGGATTTGATACAGTAAATTTCATAATACAATGTTAAAAAATACAGCCTCTATGAAAATATGGTGATTCATTCTTTTAAAAGTTGGTGATTCATTTTCTTTATATTTAATATTTCTGAAAATAAGATGAATATACAATAAATTGACAAAGGATAATTTTTAATTTAATTGTTTGGAGATCAGTAATGGTGCACAGTACTATTAGTGACATATAAGATATAGAGTTTCCCACTTATTTAATAGTTGTCTTTCTACAAAACACATTTTGCATTAACTACTGCATTGCTTGTTTGCTTTAAAAAATTATCATATCTAATTTTTATGTTTAAGTCAAATTATTTCTCACTTAGTAGCTACATAGTGCATATTTAAATTCTTAAAAATCTTTAGGTGAAAGCATTATCAAATACTACTATTTTCTCATGTAAAATTTAAATAATTGAATATTTTTTAAAGATTAATTTAAAATTCAGTGTCCACTTAAAAAACTGGTTACTTGATCTGAGTAAGAAAGCCCACAGGTGGGTGACTGAAATGTTCTCTCTTGAAGTGCAGAATCCTCTGAAGAGTCCTTGTAATGGGAAGGCATACAGGTCTTCCTTTTCCACTGGACAATAAAAACTAGAAATGAGATTAATATGAAGGGGGATTTTAAATGTTGACAGTGACATTTTAAAATGAAAATTATGCCTTAATTTTTAAATTTGAAATTACTACATGTATATTCAGAAAGAAAATAAATACAAAGAAAAACATGAAAATTATTCATTAGTATTTATACTGTAGCTTAGTATTGTTTATGGAGATACATACACATAAGATCATAGTATAATACTGTGTGAAACTGACTTTTTCACTGTAACATATTGTATTTAAATACACAAAATTAATGTAGACAGGATGTAGGTATGCATCACGGAATATCACTCCAGAATACTAAGTATGAGGGTAGAGTTAATAAACAGACCAATGGCTAAATTTAATTTTGCATCTAGCTCATGCTAGGCACTATGCTACTTGATTGTATTAGCTCTCACAAAAATACTTTGAAGTGTCTATTTTATCTTTTTCAACACTCAACATAATCCTATGTGAGGAAGCTGAAGCTTAAAGAGGAGTGAGCTGTCTGATTAATGTGATTTAGCTAGTTAGAAACAAAGCTAAGAATCTTACCTTGAATACTAGGTGATGGTCACATAGTGCTTATGCATTCTGATCTGAAATCAATCCTACAGTGATAGACATGAAGTTGCTCTCAAGATTTTTGTGATGTAAATAGTATAGTGTTTACTATCATTTTATATATATTTTAAGAAATTAACAAATTATTTTTTAGGGTAAAATCTTGTCCAATATATATTGCAATATTTTCTCCCAGATAGGCCACACTAACTTGTATGCTTATATCTGTAAATAGATCATGCCTATTCCTCCACATCTTCACATATACGTGATATTGATGTTTAGTGCTTTCTATGCAAGCTTTGAAGATTCTAGGATCACAACATGTTCAGGAAAGGCAGAGGATCTATGAATCTTAGAATGTAGATTATTGTCATGGCTTGTATCTAGATGTTCCCTCAAAGCCTTATGCACTCATAGACAGAGCTTTATGGAGGTGGCTGGATCTAGACTGTGTGAATATGAATCAAAGTTGTGTGATATTGGGCTTATTCCTCTGATTGGATTAACACAGTGCTAGGTGTGGCTGAATGGATTTACTGAAGAGGTAAACCCCACACTGGATGTGGGTGACATGAATCAAAAGGCTTGTACCCTAGATGGAATATAGAGGAATAGAAAAAAAAGTAGGTTTTGCTGCCTTCTGCCTGCCCTACCATGAACTGTTTCTCCTGTGTGATGCCCTTCTGCCATGCTGCCCTGCCTTGGGTCAGCCAACTATGGACTGAAACCTCTACAAACTGTGAGGTAAGGGCCAGGGTTTAAGCTCAGTGGTTCCATTGCCTGCCTTGCAAGCACAAGGTCCCAAGTTTGATCCCTGGTGCCAAAACAAAAACAAAAACAAAAACACCTGTGAGCTAAATAAACCTTTTCTCCTTCAATTTGTGTCAGGTATTTTGTCCCAGCAACCAAAAGATAGCTAAGACAATTATCACATGATGTCTAATGTATTTTTTAAAGGTATTTAACCAGTCTATTTTGGAATAAAAAGAAATGATCACTTGTTCTTAAAGCTGCACAAATACTAGACCACAATATAAAGATTGATGGTTATGATGGAGTGAGCACATATAGTAACATATTTATTTTTCTGTTTCTGAAATTTAGATATTGAATGTTTTAGAAATAAAAGATAACTATTTGAAATTTATTTTATGTCCTCCAGTATTACTTTTTTCCCCATTAAGTTTATTGCTACATTTCAGGTATAAAATACAGTTACATGCATCATTGGGATCTTGTACCATTACATGAATATCTTGGTTCTTATTTTTTTCCCCCTTCCCTTGCCCTCCCTTCACCCCCTCCACCCTTCCCTGTTTGCAAAGACTTTGTTTCCATTTTTTGTCTTTTCTGATATTTTTTCTTTTCCCTTTTTTCCTTTCCCCTACCCCTCCCACTTCCCCTGCTCCTTTAGACCTTTACTTCCTATTACACAATATCAGTTATACATTTTTTAAATTACAATATCAAGGCCTAGGAGACACTACCACAGATTTTACAGAATTTAAAGGGATATAGAAAGCATATTACAAAAATCTGCCTTGAAATAAATTTGACAACTTCTGAGAAGTACCTTGGAAGACAAATTAATGAAGCTAACTCTGGAGGAAATATAAAATTTGAATAGCACTTATTAAAGAAAGTATATTCCTAGCTTGAAAATCTACCTATATGACAACAGCAGGCTCATATACATTTTAACTGATAAATTATATCAAACAATTTAAGCAGAAAAAAGAAGAAACATTTCTCCCCTCATTTTAGGAACTCAACATTGTGCTAATCCTAAAATTGGAGAAAGATAATAGAAGAAAAATGTATGAACATAGATAGAAATTTGTTTAACAAAACAAACTATTAGAAGTCAGATCTGGCAGTATGTAGAAAGTGGTTTTGCTATAGGGATGGCATGTTGGTTCATCATTGGAAGATCCACCCCCAAAAGTCATCATTTTAAGAGAGGAAAGGAAAAAGCCATATGATCCTGTTACTAGTTGGAGAAAAAGTATTGGACTAAATTCTGCACCTGTTCATGGTAAAAACTATCTGGAGACTAGAAGTAGACTAGAACCTTCTCAACAGATTAAAGACTTGTACTCCATACTTCCAGTGAGAACACCTTATATGAATGGAGAAGATACAATGCTTTCTCCTTAAGGTGGGGAACAAGAGCAGATATGCTTACTCTTTATTTGTCCATTAAACTTTGAAACCTAGCCCCAAATCAAAATAGTCAGGCAATAAAATGACACAATTAGGATAGGATTGGCAAGGTAGAAGCAAAATCTTTATATGTAGATGAAATGATCATCTACAGAGAAAATACTAAGAAATCTCTAGGAGCCCCTAGAACTTGTATTTGAATTTAGCAGGATTAGAAAACACAAGGTATATATACAAATTCAGGTCTGTGTATTCTTGCTATAAATGAAGAATTGGATATTGAAATTTAAGAGTTATGTAGGAGTACAAAGGACCTAGAAAAGTTAAAACAAAATAAAACAAAACAAAAACAGTGTCGGAAGATGTTTAGTACCTAATTTTAAGACTTCTTTTAAAGCTACAGTAATCAAGGCAGTGTTGATGTAAGGAAAGACATATAGATCATTGGAATAAAACAGAGAATCTAGAAATAGAACCACACATATTTGGTCCATTGAGTTTTGAAAGATTATTTAACATTAGCATTTTATAGACTATAAACTCAATTCAAGAGCTGAGGAAGAGATAGTGTTTTCAGCAAATGGCACTACAACACCTGGTATCCATACATAAAAAATTAACCTCAACCCTTTGTTTCCATACATGAAAATAACTTGAAGGGATCTATGAACCTAAATAAGAAAGCCTAAAAGTACAAAACTTGAAGAAGAAATTATAAGGGAAAATGTTTATGAATTCAGGGTAGGCAAGAACTACCTAGGATACAAAACCATGATGTATAAAAGAAAAAAAAAATGATAAATGAGATTCCATCAAAATTTAGAACTTTAAATGACATCATTAAAATGAAAAGTAGTCCTTAAACAGACCATATTTACAATGCATATAACCTATGACCAGAATATATAAAGAATTCTTAGAGCTCATTAATAGACAACCCAATTAAAAAGTAGACATAAGAAGATGATAAATAGCCAGTATAGCAAAAAGAAAGGCGTGCAACTCTAGAATCAGGAAAATACTGATCAGTACAATAACAAGATTGAATTATACACTCATTAGGAAGATGAAGTTAAAAGTTTTAAAAGCCTTGTCATGACTTTTTCTTTTTGTTGGATTCTCCCCCTTTGTGTTTAATTTGTCACACCCAGTGAATTCATTCTGCTGGGTTTCTTGGGGTTGTGATCCTCATTGTCTTTTCCTAGGGTATTGTCTCAAATCTTTTGGAGTGCCGTTTGATATTCATGAAGTTCCTGAGGTGCTATTTGTCATGAAAGTATCTTATTTCTCCATCCATTTTGAAAGATAATTTTGCAGGGTACATCAATCTGGGTTGGAGACTTTTCCTTTAGGGCTTGAAATACATCACTCCAAGCTCTTGCCTTGAGGGTTTGCATTGAGAAGTCTGCTGTAATTCCGATGGCGTTTCCTTTGTATGTGATTTGATTCTTTTCTCTCACTGCTTGTAGAATTTTGTTCTCCTGTTGTATTTCTGGAATCCTAACTATTATATGCCTATGTGTAATTTTTTTTTTTTTGATCAAGGCTAGCTGGAATCCTATATGCCTCACTTATCTTTATGTCAAGTTCTTTTCCCCTCTTTGGGAAGTTTTCTGCCATCACTTCTGTGAACAGTTTTTTTATGTCATCTGCACTCTCTCCTCTTTATTCATTGACTCCAGTCAGTCTTATGTTATTGTTCTTTGCATCATCTAGCAGCTGCTGGATTGATTTCTCATGTTCATTTACAATTTTAAAGCAATTTTTCTTTTCCTGGTCACTAATTCCTATCTTTTCTTCTATATCTGAAATTCTATCCTCACATTGGTTCATTCTGCTGCCCAGACTTTCAATGGAGTTTTTGATCTCCTGGAAATCTGTTTGCATCTGTTTTATGGATTCTATTTTTTTCCTATGTTGGGATTCCATCATGTTCCTCAGATCCTCTATTTTTTTAGCTGTGTCCTCTCTAGATTTATTAATCATGTCTTGCACCATGAGCAAAATCTTTGCTGTTATCTGAGTAATTATTTTTGATTTCATTTTTCCCAGATCCTCTTTTGTTGCCAGTTCAGAGAGGCCAGGTGTTTGAGTATCATATTGTTCCATCTCCTTTCCCTTTGTGGTTGCTGTAAGTGATCCAGAAGTCTGTTTTTGAGGCTTGTTTATGTGTCTTCTCATTTCCTCAGCAGGGGGTGCTTCTGTTGGCTGTGTGGCTCACCTTTTCTGCCCTAGGGGCTTGGGATGGTGGTGAGGGAGCTTCCTTCTGGGCCTGTCCTTTAGTATTATTATGTGCAGTTGCAATTTATGAAATGATCCTTTCAGCAGGTAGCATTATTTTCTTTTAAAATGTAAATTTTTATTGGAAACATTATGTTAGGCCCAAAGAATATTCAGAATAAATATACAAAGAATTTCTCATCTATCCTATAGATTTTCTAAGTGGAAGCATCCATGTCCCCCCCATGTTGCACTTACACAGAGATATCTATATTATATATTGTTGGGGGAGTGCCGTCATAAAATATGTTAGAGAATTATTGTTCTTAGATACTTAAATATTCCTGAAAACAAGGATATTCTTTTATGTAACCATTGCATACTTTAAAAATCAGGAGATGTTTATGTAAACATGTTATCTAATTTACAAAACTTTCACAAATTTCATCATGCATTCTCATCCTGTTGTTCATAGGAAAACTCTAGATAATTCTTTGCATTTATTTTCATGTTACTTTTGTCTTCTTTAATCATAAAAGTTGCTCAGTTATTTTAAAAAGTGTAAATTATGACTAGTCATTTGTAGAAAAACTGTCAGTATTGTTGCACTTTTGTTTTTTGATTTTTTTGGTATTGGGGATCGAACTCGGGTCCTTGTACTTGTGCAGCAGGTGGCAAAATCGCTGAGGTAAAACCCAGGCCCAGTGTTGCACTTATTGCTGAGACTAAAATGTGCTCTTGTGAGTGATCACTTCCTGTGGTGTGAGATTAGTATGTTTCAAATCCAGTGATGTCGACCTTGACCAATTGGAGTATATCATCCTTGTTTGTTGAAAGTTTCGGATTTTGGAACTTCCAATCCTAGTTCTTTGAGGTATCTCCATACTGATTTCCACAGTGTTTGCAACAGTCTACATTCCCACCAGCAGTGGAACAGGGTTCCTCTTTCCCCACAGCCCTGCCAGCATTTGTTATTGGATGATTTCATGAAAACAGCCATTCTTTCTGGTGTGAGGTGGAATCTCAGTGATGTTTTCATTTGCATCACTCAAATGAACAGTGATGTTGAACATTTTTTCATATATTTATTTGCTATTTCTACTTCTTTGTCTGAGAAATATCTGTTCATTTCAGATGCCCATTTTTGGATTAGGTCTTTAAATTTTTGTTTTTTTATGTTCTTTATAGATTCTAGATAGTAGACCTTTGTCTGAGGAACAGCTGGTGAAAATTTTTTCCCACATTGTGGGTTGTCTCTTCACACTGCTGGTGGTTTCTCTTGCTGTGCAGAAGCTTTTTAATAAGAAGAGATACCACTTGTTGATTGTTTGTGCTAGTTCACAGGCAACTGAAGTTTTGTTCATAAAATCTTTTCCTACACCAATTTCTTCAAGAGTCCTACCTAATCTCTCTTCCAGCCAGTTTAGTGTTTCTGTCTTAATATTTAGATCTTTAATTTATTTCAATTTTAGTTTAGTACATGGTGAGAGTTATAGGTCTAATTTTAATCTTTGGCAAGTTGAAACCCAGTTTTTCCAGTACCATTTATTAAAGAGGCTGTCTTTCCTCTAGTGAGGGTGTTTGGCTCCTTTGTCGAAGATGAGGTGGCTGAGTGTATCTGGAGTTGTTTCTGCATCTTCTAATCTAGCCCTTAAAAATAATAAGTAAATTGTGGGATGATACTTTGAAATAATGAAATTATCTGTTAATCCTCAAAGTTTCATCTCCAGTTTTACCATGTATTGATAATTTTAGTTTTAGTTATTATCTGGGTGGTTACTAAATAATTATTTTATGTATTCTACAATGATTTATGCTGTTGTAAAAGGTTTTTATTCTCTTCACTACGAGTAATTGTCCTCATCAATTAAATAATTAAGTAACGTGTAGATTCATGCATCTGTTTATATTAATCACAGGGCTATAATTCTCTTTCATTTTTCAATGAAACACTTTTAATGTCTCAGGTTTGGCCCATGGTAACTTCTACACCCAACTCCTGTATTCTGTGGACATGTGTTACATAATGTTTGTTTGGTACAATGGTTTTTGAAATCACCTTGTATTTTTCCAGTCCAAACCTGAAATTAGTCATTTCTTCAACATTCTTTTAGTGTATAATGAAGTTTAGAGCCCAAGATCAAGCTCTAGCACGGTCACAAATAAGATAATTCCAGAATTCCCCGTATCTATAATATACCTCCATTTTCTGATACTGAAGAATCTTTTTCTCCATATCAAAATATATTTACTTACTATCTTTAATCTCAGAATGCACAGGAAAGTGCAGTTTAAATTGTCCATCAATGCCTTTGGAGGAAAAAGGTACAAGTGGTGCTATTTGGAGGTGATAGAAATTTTAGGAGTTGGGACTTTGTGGAAAGTTCTTAAATCATTGAAGGTAGGCCACTAAATGGGGTTGTGGGACCCCATAGGTGCTTTCTTTTTTTTCTTGCTTTCTGGATAACAACCTGAGCAGTTTACTGTATCGTGTGTATCTCCCATGATGTGGTAATTTCACCAGAGGCCCAAAGCAATGGGATACTCAATCATAGAGTGAAAGTTCCAGAACTATCAGCCTAAATAAACTTTTACTCTTTTTTTAAGCTAATTGTCTCAGATGTTTTGTTATAGTGAAAGAAAACTGACAAATATAGCCTCTCTTGTAACACAATTTTTAGTTCATAAAGTTATGTTCAGAATATTACATAATATAATTTGAAGAGTAAACAAGAGCCTGATTTTGTGTGAGAAGGTTGATATCTATCTTTAATATGGGAGGTCCTATAGAACTCAATTTCAGAACTGTGTCCTACTGCAAGTGAGCTTTGCTTGACTCACTTCCAAATGGCTTCATACAGATGACATAAATTATTTATTATCTATTTCTATCTTGTTTGTCAATCTGCTATGAGAGACTTTAGACTGTTGGATTATATGTTGCATAAAAGTTTCAGAGTATATTAGAGTGATTTCAAATTTTCTTTTCTATGTACCTACCTGACAAGAGTATCAAAATACATATATATATATATATATATATATATATATATATATATATATATTCATTTGTGTTTGGAGATGACCATTGTATGGTCATCCTTTTTTAAGATATTTAACTATACTTTACATTTGTTTCTTCAGCTATGCTATCCATCCCTACTAATAGACTTGTTTCTTCAGAGCAAGTCTTCAATAGGAAAAGTACATGAACTTCATACTATGTGAATAAACAGATCAATTTTTATTTCAGTGAATTTGATTATATCAGTGAGATTCTAAAAGTGATAACTTAGCTGTGTTACTTGTGATTTCATCAGTGATGGTCTTTATTTGGTATAATATCTAATTATTGCACCTGAAACAAAAAATATATGAGGTATGTTGAATAATCCATACTGAAACTTTTGAAAACCTATAAAATGTGTAATTTTTCACTCCTTTAGTATTTTTCAAAAACTACCCACATTCATCCCCTGGATTATTGTTTTTATAAACTCTACTTCTCCAAGCATGGTTTGAACTTGGTTTTTATTCATATATAACTTTGAAACATTTGATTCTTTGTCTTACAGATGAACAATGTATAGTTACTAAAATACATAAACAGATTAATATATTCTTAAATCACTGCTAATAGACAATTATTTTTTACTTGTGATTATAGGTTGATTTAAAAATTAAACTGAAAATAATGCTCCCAATGACTTTAGAGAACAGCATAATGAAAGTGGTTGATCAATATTCATTATGCAAGTTTAATGACATTTGCTATTTTAACAATCAAGTAGCAAGTAGAAATGCATGTTCATATTTTCCTGGCTAATATCAATCTGCTTGTACATTTTATTAATTGTTTTCGGTTATCAAGATAAAATTATGTGTGAATCTTGTAAAATCTTGTATTAAAAAAACAGTGGATTGTCATAAACTAAGCAATCAAAGTGGTTTCTAATAAGTCACAGGAAGATACCTGATATCTAAAATGAAGGTCAAAGTGATGAAGGAAATGATATCTGAGGTATTCTCAATTATTTTTTTTCCAGTGCCAGGTATTTTTTTAAAATTCTTTTATTGGTACAGTTTAGGCATAAACACATTTACATTTCTCATTGGAAACTTGTACCTTTACATGATGCATCTTGGCTCTTATATTTTCCCCATTCCTAGCCCTCCCTTCACCCCCTCAACCCTTCCCTATTTACAAAGACTTTGTTTCCATCTTTTCCATTTCTCATAATTTTTCCTTTCCCTTCTTTCCTTTCCCCTGCCCCTCCCACTACTCCTATCCCTTTGGACCTTTTCTTCCTATTTCACACTATCGATTATTCATTCTAATCATTGGTACTTTCTAGCTATACAATATAATGACATTCATCATTGAAAATTTGCACCTTTACATAATCTCTGTTGGTTCTTATTTTTCACCCTTCCCCTGCCCTCCCTTCAACCCTTCCATCCCTCCCTATTTACAAAGACTTTGTTTGTCCAGTGCCAGGTATTGAACTCAGGACTCTGGGCTTGCCAGACAGGCACAACACCACTGAGCTAAATCCCCATCCCTGCATTCCCAAATCTTGTGCTCAAAGATGCTGGTATATGGAGAATGAGAGACTGCTCACAGTACTTTCAGCTTGGTTTTGTGATAACATGTATTAACT
Organism: Heterocephalus glaber; assembly: GCF_053883595.1. Taxonomy (NCBI): domain Eukaryota; kingdom Metazoa; phylum Chordata; class Mammalia; order Rodentia; family Bathyergidae; genus Heterocephalus; species Heterocephalus glaber. The sequence goes on along the minus strand of NW_028258142.1, from coordinate 9,860,974 downwards.
TAATGGTTTGAGAGACTGTGAAATTGGTGCAGATTGTTAGATGATGTTTGGTTGTTTTATTACATGTAGATATCCAAGCAACCTTATCTCAACATTTACAATTATGTTTTTAACATAGCAATTGCATTTCTTGAATTTATCTAATTGATAGCACCATGATATAAGGCTATGCTACAGAAATTCTCACTGAAAAATTTAGTATTATAATTAAATTTTGAAAAAATATTTCTTATATAAGTGCTTTATTTGCACATTATGGAGATGTATACAAGAGATAAGATAGCTTTTGAAGAAACTAGCTTTGAAAAAGCATGAGAAACACTACTTTACTGAGCTGAACAGATGGGCTGGTAGCATATGGAATGAGAAAAACAATTTACACAGAGTATTACAATTCAGTATTCATACTATCACATACACATATGTATTTACACATACTACACACACATGCACACATAACCATTCTACCAGAATGGAATGCTGATCCTAAGTTATTTTTATCCCTGAAAGAATGTATTCATAGGACTCTGTCTTATTCTCTACATATACTTTTTTGGTAAAATCAAACTCACAGCAATTATGAAGAATTCATGTTCTTTGTAATCTTAGGAAATCTAATTTCTAAATTTCTGCATTCATTTGTATTCTGAAACCTGAAGTGATTGAGATGTAATTCAAACTGCCCTACACCCCATGTACTAACTGATCTGTTCATTTCCCTATGGACTGTTTTTCTCTGTTACTTCAGATGAATAAGCCTTGCCTCTTGATAGGCATTATACCTAGACTTGTGCACTAAGTCTCATGCCCTTGAGTATCAAACAATATTCCCCTTCTTCTCATGTTTTTATATTTACATAAATTTAAACTATGTATATATAGAAACTCAATGTCTAATATATTTAGTTCTAATAATATCGAATGACCTAATAATTACAAAAATTAGCAATTTTACCATTTTTGAAGTAATAATGTAAAAATGGTTGTAATACTATTTTTAGATATTACCTATATATAATTTGTAGCTTCTGCCAAATATAACATAACATTACAACTTTTCAACACACAAAATAATTATAATTACTCCTCACATCATAGGTATCCCTCCTCTCACTTATTTTTTCTTTGTTTAGTGTCAAAAGTTCTTTAAAATATTCACTACATGGTTAGTCTCCAATGCCTATCCACTTTATTTCTTCAATTATTTTCCAATTGGCTTTCTTCTATTATTCCTCCACCAAATCTCCTGCCAAAGACACCATTGTTAATTCACATTTTTAAATCTTCTAAGCAATTCTTATGCAGCTCATCTGTTAGAGTTGATAATTTGGCAAAGTCAATAATTCTTCTCCTCAGAAAGACTTCTTACATTTGAGCTTGAGAACCAAAGCTCTCTTTGGTTCTACTCTGCTGACAAACCCTACACATACGTTTTAGCAGACTGTCTTACTGGCCTTGCTTTTCTACCTATACTCTCTTGTGAAAGTCATTCAGCTTCTTGCTTTTAAGCACTGTCTATATGTAAATAATTTCTAAATTGATACCTCTATAAAAATTTCCACCTGTGCTCCATACTCACCTGTGTATTTAGCATCTTTACTGGGATGGCTAGAATGTGGTTTGCATTGAGCATCTCCAAAGACATGAAAACTTTGTAGGTCCTCTGTCAAATTCATCCTCCTAGAGTTTCCCAGTATCAGTGAAGATTACAATGTTTTTTTTTGTTTTAAATTTTCAGGCCTTAAATTTTTGTTTTCTTTCTTGAGTCTTCATTTTATTGCATATTTCACATCTCATAAATAGTAAATCACTTTGACTTCAATACAGGACTAAAATCCATCTTTATCTCACTTTTTCCTCCACTATTTTTCTCTCAGCCCCCACCACCTCTTGTCTGGTTTACTGCAATGACCTTTGCCTGGTTTCTCTTCTATTGCTTCAATTTGTTCCACTTTTTGTGGAGCAACCAGAATAATCTCTTGATCTTAGCAAACTCGCTAACCGTATCATGTTTTAATGAGTAAATTTATGGGGTTACTATTGACAGAATGTGACATGCATATTTTTCCTATTTGTTGATTATTCAATTATATGAGTTTAAGATTTAGGTTAAGATTAAGCTGGTTTATCATCTTAATAAAATGTATTTGAGAGGGTCACTTACACATTATAATTTTAATGATGCATGCTTTTCTCTTGGATTCTAGTGGATGCTAGCAATCCTAAGGATTCCTGAACTTGTGATAGCATAATTCCAACTGGTGATCTGACCATCACAAAGCCTCCTTTTGTGTCTTCATGTGGCCTTCCTAAAAGGATAACAATCATTGGATTTAGAGCATATCCTAACGCATTATAAACTTTAAACCTAACTAATCATATTTGCAAAGGTCCTATTTCCATGTAAGTTCACATTTATTTGGTAGAGGGTGTTAAGACTTCAGCATTTCAATGAGAAAGATATAATTAATTTAAAAATATACTTTTTAACAATTCCATGTTTATTTGTAGACATTGAAGACATTGAATTTATTTTAAAGACATTGAAGAGAAAATTTCTTCCTAATCCAGAAAGCTCTTGAAAAAAACAAAAAATAAAAGTAAAAAAAACCTTTATTTGTGAGGAAACATTAAACAAAATAAGATTGCAGGAAAGCAGATAGAAATTTTATTATTTTATACAATCGAGCACATGCAACTCACTCCCTACTTCTTCTCAAGATAAATGATAACTAGTCCTTAAGAAGGAAAACTTGTCATCATTGTTTCTCAGAGTTTAACCTAACTTTACCTGGCCCTCTGAGCAGTAATCTTCCCTAGCTAATTGCTTTTTTCCAAAGGGAAAATAAGCTTCAAACATTTTTATCATAAATACTTTTGCTATTGGATCCTAGGATCCCATAAGAAAGACAGCCCCTCTATCTTTCTTGATGACTACACTTCAAAAGGATGGTCCCTAGGTATTTGAAAAGGATATCGTTGGATCTTAATGCTGGCAAAAGACTTATTTAATATTTTAGTTTATGTACATCTCAAAGAGATGATAAAGAACTTTCAATTAACAAGTTTTATGAATTAAATGCTCTAAGAAAAGACAAGGTTAAGAAGTCTTTCCCCTTATTTCCAATGAATGGAATTAAGCCTTTTATTTTTAATTTGCATTTGTTTTTAGAATATACATGTTAATGAATTAAAATATAAATAAATAACTTGATTAAAAGAAGAAAAACTAAATGTCAATAGATGGTATACATGAATTTATTGATTATTTGAACATCATAAAATGATTCTTTAATAAATTATTTTCAATTTTTCCTTGATCTTTCCTTTCCTACATTAATAGACCAATTTACATGTTTTATAATACCACATTTATTTTAATGAAAAATTTTCAAGTCTAGTGTCATTATTCATATTGGATTTAGGGTAATCACTTTTAAAACATTTAAATTTTATTTTGGCAGCCATAATCCACAAGAAATTATCAAGATGAATTATTTCCAAAGAACTTTGAATTTTGTGTATGGAGAGAGCGTAATATAGTGAGAAGCCCATGTGGAGAAGAGGAATGCTTAGTTGCAACAGCGGACTATTTCAAAAGTGTGCCATTGGAGAGCACTTGCTCAGGACAGATTCTCGTCCAACACATCTAAACTACCAGCTTCCTCTGAGTTCTGTTAGTCTGGATTCTAGAATCAAGGGAACCCAGTCTGAAACTGTTAGATTTGTGGGAACATTCAAATGAGCAAAGGCAATTTTCTCAGTAGAATACAAAAGTAAATAAATAAGTAAATAAATTAATCTGAAATGGTTTCACTATATTCATGAGGTTAGTTTTAGAGTTAATTATAGAATGTAGCTCTTTTTAAAGCATGCACAAAGGAATGGAGATAAATGAAATATTCAGCTTAAATATTTATAAACAGGGAAGTAGTATGAAACACTAATAAAGGAATTTTAAATATATGACAGAAAAGTGAAATCTTATTTTGAAAATTCATAAATTATTTTCAAAAGGCAACAAAAGCATTTAGGAAAATGTGTACACAAAAAGACAAATCCAGAATAGTATAATTTTGGTAATCAAAAGTGGGAGATTTTTAAACATAGAAAAGACAAAGAAATTATGCAAATATAGTATTAGAACATAAGATTCAAGAATTTTATAAACACATTATTTGATAAACAATTAAAAGTACCAATAAAACATACAGTTTTAGCTGTATAATTTATTTTATATTTATAAATCTCAAAAGTAAAATAGAATAAATATTGAAAAATATCTTTCTTATACCTTCTCCCACATTCACCTGGTTCATTCTAGAGGTAATCTACATTATCAATTTCTGTGTGATTTCCTGGATACCTTGTATATATTCGATACATTCATCCTTGTGTCTAAATAATTATATTAATTTGTGTGCTTTGCCTTTTGAAATTGGTTTATACAGAGAGAGTGTTCAATTGTATTTCTAGTTGAAGATTATTCACTTAATGGCCAAATGAACATTTACATAAACAGTACTTAATTGATGTATTTTTGGCTTTTCCAAATCTTATAGCATAACACTAAATGAAAATGAAATATAATTGAAACATTTCTCATTTTTAATTTGTGCTACTGATAATTTGAAATAGGAAGAAAAGGTCCAAAGTGGTAGGGGAAGTAGGAGGGAAAGGAGAATGGAAAGAAGGAAAAGGAAAAATTATGAGAAAAGAAAAAAATCAAACAAAGTCTATGTAACTAGGGAAGGGTGGAGTGGGGGAGGGTGCACAGGTAATGGGGAAAAAATAAGAACCAAGATACATCATGTACAGGTACAAGCACCCAATGATAAATGTAAATGTATTGTATACCTAAAATGTACCAATAAAAGAACATAAGCAAAAAAAAAAAACACTTTAAATACAAAATTGCTGTTGAAATTAAAGTATATTATCTAATTACTACTTTCTACCATAATGATGCACAATTTTACACAAATACATCCCAAGCAGCACAGTGTACAAAAGACCTAATACTTGAAACCTTATCAATTAAGGAAAACTGTGCATTTTTATTTACCACAGATTTGTACAGCAGCAGTAGATGCTTCTCTTAAGAAGCATCGATATTTCTTGCCTTATCAATCATTTTTTCATAAACCTTGCCAAATTTTCAATTGTATTTATAATCTTGTTATTGATTTGTGAAAGCTCTTCATTCTCAATATTTTTTTTTACCATGATAAAATACATATAACATAAAATTTACTATCTTAGACATTTTTAATGTACAGTTCAGTAATATTAAATACATTCATCATATTGTATAACTGTCAAACCATCTGACTCCAAAATACTTTTCATTTTAAAAGGCTGAAATGCAACACCACTTACACAGTAATTCCCCACCCTCTCCTTCTCTAGCATCTGGTGACCGCCATTCTTCTTTCTGCTTCTATGACTTCAACTACTCAAAATACTGTAACTCATATGTATAGAATCATCCAGTATTTGTGTTTTATTGTGATTAGATTATTTCTCTTAGAATAGTGACCTCAAGGCTTATCCATTTCTAGAATATATCAGACTGTCTTTCCTTTTGAAACCTGACTAATATTGAATTGCATGTATATACCACATTTTGCTTATTCATTCCTCCATTGATAAACTCTTGGGTTGCTTCCATGTTTTTGTGACTAATGCTGCTATGAACATGGGTGTACAGATATTGCTCCCAAGCCCTATTGTCAACTATTTTAGATTCATAATTTGAACCAGAGTTGATCACTGCATGATAATCACATTCTAAATTTTTTGAGAAATCATGGCCCACTTTTCCACAATGGCTACATCATTTATTTTACTAGCAACAGTGCACAAGTGTCCCAGTTTCTCTATATCTTCATCAGCACTCTAATTTTTGAGTCTTTCTTTCTTTTTTTATCTTGAGTTATCCTTGAATTCCAGTGATGGTTACCATTTGATCAAGTGCTGTAAGCCTTTTAATTGCATCTGAACTCTATTTGTTTTTATTTCATTTTGAAAGTTCCACTTCATCCTGACCAAAAACAGCAGCATACATTCTTATCAAGTGTACATGGGACATTTTTTGCAAAAGAGACTGTATGTTAGGCCACAGATTAAATTTCAATAAATTTTTAAAAATAGCATACAAAATATCTTCTCCAACTTCAATGGGATGAGGTTAGATATCAATAATAGAAGTAAAACTAGAAAATTCACAAATTGTGGAAATTTCAAAGCACATTCTTAAACAACTGATAGATCAAAGAAGAAATCATAAAGGAAATTAAAACATACTTAGAAACAGATGAAAATAAAACACAACATACCAAAACATATGAGAGTCAATTAAATTACTCCTATAAATGCTTAAAAAATTAGTATCCTAAACTGAAGGAAAAATTTATCCCAAAGCTGGAAAAAAGAGGGAAGTAACAGACAAGTGTCATGGTTTAGATCAAGAATGATCCCCAAAAGACTCATGTGCTCAGAGAGATGATTTGATCATGGAGGTGCTGTAGCTAACATGCTGTTAGGAGGTAGATTTTGGGTTAAGGCATTCACTCCAGGAGTGACTTGGAAGGGTGTATCTCCTTCCAGGTCTTCTCTCCTCTCTTTTCCTGGCTTCTATAGTGTGAGCAGCCTTGCTCTGCAATAGGCCCTTCCACCTTGCTGTTTCCACCTTGGACCAAGCAGACTAAGGACTGAAACCTCTGAAAACTATAACCCCCCAAAACTTCTCCTCCTTTAAGTTGTGGGGTTAGCTGTTTTGTCCCAGCAACAAGGAATGTGACCAAAACAAGCAGAGATAAAGGAAAAATAGGATAAAAAAATGAAACCAAAGTAATTTTTTACAAAGATCAAAACAATTTACAAATGTTTAGCTAAATAGACTAAAAAAAACCAAAAACAAAAAACAGAAAAAAGAATCAAATATTAAAACCAGAAAGGAAACTGATGATACTTCCAATTTTACAGAAATTTTTAAAAAACTATAGGAGAGTATTATGACTAATGTTTCACCATAAATTGGATAACCTCATTCTATGGGACCTTTAAAAGTAGAAAATATTTAATCATAATATAAGCTTTTCCAACTCCTCATTTATCTTTCAATTTTCAAAGTTCTTAATTAATTTTATTATGTAATGTTTATTATAATCAGGGTGAAAGTAAAAAGAAAAAAATACGTATGTGTCTGCCCTAAAGATGTGTAACATTTTCTCTAGTTTCGTGAAGTATATTGTTGGAATTTCAATTGGTATTGCATTAAATCTATATAATAGTTTTGAAAGTATGACCATTTTCACTATATTGGTTCTTCCTACCCAGGAACAATGGATATCTTCCCATTTTCTTATATCCTCTTCGATCTCCTTTTTCAGAGAGCTGTAGTTTTCAGTGTAGAGGTCTTTTGCTTCCTTTGTTAGGTTAATTCCTAGATATTTCATTTTTTCAGATGCTATTGTAAAAGGAATTATTTCCCAAATTTCTCTCTCAATGGGTCTGCTATTTGCATATAAGAAGGCTATTGTTTTTTGAGTGTTGATCTTGTATCCAACTACTCTACTCAATCTGTCAATTAGGTCTAGAAGACATTTAACTGAGTTTTTTGGATCTTCTATGTAAAGTATCACATCATCAGCAAATAATGATAGTTTAACTTCTTCTTTTCCTATCTTTATTCCTTTTATTTCTTTCTCTTTTCTAATTGCTATGGCTACTGTTTCCAGAACAATATTGAACAGGAGTGGTGATAGTGGGTATCCTTGTCTTGCTCCTGATTTTAGCATGAAAGTTTTAAGTTTCTGACCATTTAGTATCATTTCATAGATAGCCTTAATCAGGTTGAGATAAAGACATTTTATTCCACTTTTCTGTAGCATTTTTATCATGAATGGGTGTTCATTTGGAAGCAGAAGAAACCTAGAATAGCAAAAGCAATTCTAGGCAACAGAGACATGGCTGAAGGTATCACAATCCCCAACTTGAAGCTATACTACAAAGCTGCTGTAATAAAAACAGCATGGTACTGGCAAAGAAACAGACCCAAGGATCAGGGGAATAGATTAGAAGATGCAGAAATAGTTCCAGACATACTCAGCCACATCAGCTTTGACAAAGGAGCCAACCACCCTCATTGGAGGAAAGATAGCCTATTTAATAAACGGTGTTGGAAAAACTGGATTTCAACCCAACAAAGATTAAAACTAAACCCATACCTATCACCGTGCACTAAGCCAAGATCGAAGTGGATTAAAGATCTAAATATTAAGACAGAAACACTAAACTTGCTGGAAGATAACTTAGGTAGAACTCTTGATGACATTGGCATAGGAAGAGACTTTATGAACAAATCTTCAGTAGCATGGGAGCTAGCACAAAGAATTAACAACTGGGATCTCATCGTATTAAAAAGCTTCTGCACTTCAAGAGAAACTACAAGAAGAGCTAAGAGACAACCTACAATGAGGGAAGAAATTTTTAGCAGCTGTACCTCAGACAAAGGTCTACTATCGAGAATATATAAAGAACTGAAAAAAACAGACCCCCCAAATTCAAAGACCTAATTCAAAAATGGGCATCCAAAATGAACAGACATTTTTCAGACAAAGAAGTAAAAACAGCAAATAAATATATGAAAAAATGTTCAACATCACTGGTCATTCAAGAGATGCAGATGAAAACAAAACTGAGATTCCACCTCACCCAACAAAGAATGGCTGCTATCAAGAAATCAACCAATAACAAATGCTGGTGGGGGTGTGGGGAGAAAGGAACCCTTCTCCATTGTTGGTGGGAATGTAGATTGGTGCAATCACTGTGGAAGTCAGTATGGAGATAACTCAAAGAACTAGGACTAGAGGTCCCATTTGACCTAGGTATTTCCCTACTAGGAATCTTTCCCAAAGAAATAAAAGAATTGTACCACAGCGATATATGTGCGCCTATGTTCATAGCGGCACAGTTTGTAATAGCTAAAGCTTAGAAACAGCCCAAGTGCCCATTGACTGGAAACTGGATAAAGAAGATGTGGTTTTTTTATAAAATGGAGTACTACTCAGCCATAAAGAATGAGAAACTAGAGACATTTATAGCCAAATGGGTGCATATTGAGGCCATACTCTTAAGTGAAATAAATAGGACACATGTGTAAATACCGAATAGTTTCTCTAGTGTGAGAAACTGAAAGTGTAAATAAGGATGAAAATGATTAAAATGAATAATTGATAATTTGAAATAGGAAAAGGTCCAAGGGTTTGGGGATGGTGGGAGGGAAAGGGGAAAGGGAAGAAGGGAAAGGAAAAATTATGAGAAAAGAAAAAAAATAGAATCAAAGTCTATGTAAATAGGGAAGGATGGAGGGGATGAAGGGCACACAGGTAATGGGAGAAAAAATAAGAACTAAGATACATCATGTTCTGGTACAAGTACCCAATGATAAATGTAAATGTATTTTATACCTAAAATGTACCAATAAATATATATATATATAAAAAGATATGTAACATTAATGACATGTTACAAATACTGTTGGGACATTGTGTGCCTCCTCCAATCATTGATTCATTAAAGCCTTGATGATTTTTTGGCTTTGTTAAGCCCTGTGAAGCTGAAAAATAATTTTTAAAAGTGCACGTAAAAAAGGCTCAGCATTTTGATTGAAATTTCCCTTAATTTTTAGATTAACTTGGGAAATTAATTAGGGAAGAACTGACACGTGATAAGCATTGACATTGATAAACATTGATTCTTCCCATACACATTTTATTTACTTATATATTTTATTATTTTTAGATAATTCATAGTTCATGATTCTGTTCTAATACTGTCTTGATGAAAAGCAATGAATTCACCTGGAGGTAGCGTTTCTGTTTGGACTGGTGTAGTGGCACATGCTCACCCTGTTACCTGAATAGCTTGCTGCCTCTCCCAATGCTCACCCAGCTCACTTTCCAGTATATGTGTAGAAGCTCTTTCTTCTCTCCTTCAGTTCTCCTCCACTGGTCCATTTGCTGAGCCCTGGACTGGCTAACTGCAATCTATTTTAATTGTTATAGTACTCTGAGTTTTATCTTTTCCCCTTTTCTTCCTTTTGTTGCTGCTTTTCAGTTCATAGTTCTTTTATTTTAAGTTCTATGTCATTAAAAACTAATTTTAACAAAATTTACTTTAATGATGTAATTGGCTCCTGCTTACAAATCATGAATTGGACAACATGTCATCTGAAGATTTAGATAAGATGTACCGTCAGGTCTGACAGTCAGTTTTTATAAGGTAACTGATCGCAAACAAATATAAAATACAAAATGAAGAACTGGCTAACATCAGGTTGGCTGACTAAAATTGGCCTGTTTGAGGGCTCACCTATTATCTTTCTCAGGATTTCTTGTAAAGTCAGACAAAAATTTAGATTATTTTTTTTGTGATGTGAACTTTAGCAGAGGGCTGCAACATTGATAGGGCCTATTGTGTCCCACTGCAAGCCACAGGCCTAATCAGTGGCCTCTCATAATTTTTATTTAACAATAACAAATTGTTACCATACAAAAATTTCTTCTTATGGTTTTGATTAAAATTTCACTTAGTTTGTTAATTTTTGTGAGGCTGGATATATTTTTGATATTGAGTTTTCCTGTTCAAAAACAGGCAACATCTGCTCTACTTGCTTCCTCATTTTTAATATTGTTGAGTAAAATTTTACTATTTTGCATGCATCAGTCTTGTATAACTTTTGTTAGATTTATCCCTAGGTATTTTATAGTTTGTTGTTTTAATAGTTGAAGCTAGTGACTTTAAATGGTGACTTAAGAAACATAGATGGTTTGTTTCTGAGTAAACACTGTTTGCAACAGGATGGTATTTCTACTTAAAAAAATTTGGAAAAGGGAGAAAAAACTTAAAATCATACATTTAAAGTCTTCAAAGTGCTGATGACTATGATGAAGTTACTTGCTGGCTTTCTCTCATGCTAGAGCCTCAGAATATGGCCAGAACAGTGGGGTTTTCCACAGCACATGGCTGCTGTTATCATCGTAAAAATCATTAGAACCATAAAAATCACTGGCCAAAATCAGAGACTGGAATGTTTTCACACACAAAGCTTGTTACTTATGGAATACACTCACTAAACTTAGATCTTTACTGAGTAGAAGGCTAAAGAAGGCTAAAGAATTAAACCAAACATCCACAAAAGCAGGTTAAAATTCTCTGCCAACCCATAGCCTTTGTGAGTCAAAGACCTAGTAAAAAGGGTCCAAGAACCAGAATCAGCTTCCTTCTTGCTAAGTTCACAACAACAGACTCAACAGAATTTTCTCTGATAGTGTGTCCTTGGGGCCCTGGGTGTTTCTAAGAACCCAGGTTTATTCCCCACAGAGGCTTTCTGAGCTCTGAGGGATTCATGACACACCACAGGCTTGTCTCAAAACACCCAAAAGATTTATTTTAAAGTGAAAGAGCGTAAGTTTAAGTCTGTCAAACAAAATGTTAGCAGTAAGTAAGAGGACACAGAAACCCTCTTCTGTCTCTTAAGCCATGTGGATTCATTTTCTTCACCATTCAATGATGTCTAATCTTTTCCTATTTTAAAATAAATTGAGAAAGATGGTTAGTTTTGCTAATTTCTGATAATTCCTGGAGAGTTCCAAGATAATATTTGCTAGGAAGTTCCTGATTCTACAAAGATAAGTTAAGGGGCCACCTCTTTGTGTGCTCACAGCACTGTAACATTTCAAGAGTCCATTTCTTCCTATTTCACAATGTCTCTTATGCCTTTTGATCCCAAAAGAAAGGAATGGAATTAATATGAGAAAATGAAAAAATGCAAACAAAGTCTTTGTAAATAGGGATGCTTGGAGGGGTTGAAGGGAGGGCAGGGGAATGGGAAAAAAATAAGAACCAAGACAGATTGGGTAAAGGTACAAACTTCCAAAGAATATCATTATATTGTATAACTAAAATCTACCAATAAAGCTAACTTAAAGAAAAGAGTCTATACTGTTGTGTTCTGGATTTGAAGCTCCATGAATAGATGTCTCAGTTTCAGTACTGACGCCCATATTGTAGGATAGTAGTAGGCAAAAACATTTTCTTTGCTTCATTTTTTTTTATCTTAATAGTGAAAACTCCATCATCATTATTGCAAGAATGATACTTATATTATAAAGTTGGAGACACTCTGACCAGAGACCAAAAGAGCAGTTAATTAATATATCCATGAATACTATCTGCTGTGTGCCAAGCAGAGAACAGACTAACCTAATTTTAAAAACTGCCAGAATTTCTTTTCAAATGACCTGATATCATAGAATTTGGTATGAAAGCCTACTAGAAAAAATGTAATCATATAAATATAAGAAATGGAGTAAGAGAATATGTTGAGTCATAAGCAGGGAAAAAACAACTAAGAAATGGAAAATAAATAACAAAATATGAATAATAAAAATAATTTCCTTGTTAGTCAAATAAAATAATTCTGAAAGTGATAACCAAAAGCAAGAGTATAAATTTTTAGTCTTCAGATATTCAGAAAAATCACTGAAATTAATTAAAATATTTTTAATATTTTCACCTCACTCAGTGTTGTTTTCCTTCCCTTAAAAACCTGACTATTTCACTGTCAAAGGAAATTGAACAAATGTGCTCTAGCTAAAATAAACAGAAAACTGGAAATAAGAGCCTTACTTTTCATTGAAATTGCACTGTGACAGATGGTTCCTGTGTTAACAAGAACATTAAAATGATCCTCACTGACTGATTGCCACCGTCTCAACCAGATTCATCAAATGTGATGTTTACTTGAAGAGCTTTAGGGTCTGGATGTATGGGAAGGACACATGTTATGATTGTGGAATTAATATATATGGCATATTTTATGCACATGTTTATAGTCTCATGCTAATGAAATTTATGCAATTTACAAAATGATATCACCATTTATAAAGCCATCATGCACACCACACACCCAGGTGCCATATGTGTGGGTCAGCGAAGTTTCAGGGAAAAGGCCAGTGTGTTATTCTTGCTGCATGTTGAAACTGACACTCTGAAACATGTTTTAATTTCTTTTTATCTCATTTTCCTTTGCCACTAATGGGGATATTACTGTATTGAATTGCTGAGTGAAGCAGTTAATATGAAATAACACAATGATGCTTTTCATATATGAAGGACTTTATTGATTAATAAATGAACTAGTGTAGATTATGTAATTAAGGTAGTTTTAGAGAATCATGTAGGGACCTACACTATCTGACATGATCTAATGTTAATACTGGATTAATAGTTAAGAAAACATTATATTCAATTTAATTAGTTTTAAATTTTGCAGTCATAATGAGTTTTCTGTAGTTAAACCGTCTTCTATGCATCTGCAAAATTGCTACTATTCTGAGGAGGATGTTTATCAATATATCACTATGTCACTCACAGTCCTACTTTTAATGGTCTAAATGAAAAAATAGGATAAATAGAAATTGACATATTTATTCTCTCAAATACTTATTGCCAACAAGTAATTTCCACATTGACTGCTACCTACTCATAAAAGAAAAATATAATGTACAATCCTCAAGGGTTCTGTGTGGATATGACAACCAAATCATCCTTTTTTCCTTTTTTCTCCCTTAACAGATAAGTCCTTTAAATTAAACAGCAGGCACAATCTAGTCTGAGGAAACTTTGCTTTTAACAGTGTTTACTGCTACACTGAGAATCTATAGAGATTCCTTCCTCAGGACAAATTTTACACTATGATGAGGCATCAAAAGTCATATTGGAATATAAAGTCCATGGTTCCATATTGCAATTGCTTCAAAAGTATAAATTCTTTTCTCTTTTAAAATATTTCCTAGAAAACAGTGAAAATCATGTTTATTAATAGAGTGAACATTGATCCTATCATTTGAAAGACTATAAGGTGAATGGAGCCACCCACAACCTCTTCCGATTGTAGATAGATAAGTTAATTAGCTCTCTTGTAGGCAGTTAGATAGGGTTGGCCCTTGAGGAGTCAATTGAGACACATTCACTGGATAGCATTATGAAAAGAGAAGAAGTTCTACACTTATCTGCTTGCCCCAGAGGTGAATAGCAGTCATTGATATTCTAAATAGATATCAATCTCCTTACCCCATTTCCTTTTCAGAAATCCCTTGTAAGTGACTTATTTTTCCATTTGATCCCCATTTAATCAATATTACCTGGATGACTGTATTTGTAATCTTATTGGTTGATTATGTTTTTGTCCCAGCTCCTGTACACCTTGTGAATTTCCATTGGATCTTATAAGTTGGCACACTTTTGTACCTGCCTCACCTCGTGGCTTTGCTCCATAAAAAAACCCTGATCCAACCACCTCTCCAGGAATCTTTTCATCTGCTCATGTTGACAATTAAGATTAATTGGCCCATTTCCCTAGCCAAACACTCTATCCTTCTCAAATCTCTAGAAATAAATGATTAGTTTTCTGAACCTATAGTTTCATTTATTTTCCAGAATGTCAGGAGTGATTATAGTCAAACCTTTCCTATACACAGGAAAGGTTTGACTTTTTCCACTTACAGAAATCTTTAAGACATTAATCCATGTTGTTGGGCAAATCAATAACATTCCTTTTTAATCACTAACTAGTATTCCATTGTATGGACAAACTAAAGTTCTCTTTTTTCTTTAGAAAAAATAGACTACCATTTTGCATGACCATCAGCAATAAATAGAGTACCTCTTACTCCAAATGCTGGCAAGCAATTCATTTTGAATGTTTTGAATTTTTGCCACTCTAATAATGTATTATGGTATTTCATTGTGGCTTTCTATGCAATTTTCTGATGACAAATGATTTTGAGCATATTTCCAAGTGTTTCTTTGCCATCCATATATCTTCTTCAGTGAAGTACTTTTTCACTAATTTATATTAATTTTATACTAATTTTAAAATTTATACTAATTTATACTAATTATTAAAATGTGGTTATTTGCTTTCCTACTGATGAATTTTAAATTAGTTTTGTTAGTGGAAATCTTTTTTATCTGGATATGGAATTCCAAATTTTATACTTAAATGTAGCTTGTTTTTTTATATAAATAATATTTTACAGAACAAAAGATTTTGTGATTGGCATTTTATAAAATCGTACATCAAACAGGCGAGAAATGATAGATTAAAAATGTTATGTCATTTAATCTGTAACCATTATTATATACCTGTTAAGTATTTAGATAGTTGCTGATTTCATTTACCAGTTTTGGAATTTTCAGCACACAAATGCTGCACAATCTTTCTTAGTTTACATCTAAGCTTTTCATTTAATTTTTAAAATTTGATGCTTAAATTGTTTACTGCTGAAATATAGGAAGATATTGACTTTTGTAAATTAAACTTTTATTCTCAACCTTACTAATCTCATTATCATTTACAGGTTCTTTTGTGATTTTATTCCTAAACAATCATGTCACTAGCAAATTTTTATATTTTATTTCATTTTTCTATAATTTATTTTCCTGCCTTGTTATACTAGTTAGAACTTTTAGTAAGATGTTTAACAAGAGATTCACACTCAAGCAATTTTAAGTGTGCAATGCAATATTATTAGCTGTAGATTCAATAGCTATAGTGTCTAGAACTTGTTCACCTTACAATTCTTTGCTATGGTTTGTAGAGAAAAGTGAAGAAAAGCCACTGTTAAAAATTTTGATTCTTCTCCTTTAATAAACCAAGGGTTCATCTCTGCAAGGCAAAGTTGGGCTTTCTTTGTGAGGGATATAGGAACACTGCCATGGCCAAAGTAGTAACTTCCACAGTATTTCCTAAGTCCAGAGGAATCCAGAGGGAAAAGTCTGTGAAACTGTGGAAGCTGCCAAATAACTGCTTTTTTGTACCTTTTTAACTGTCACCCTACCCCACAGGGGTCCCCCGAAATTCAGCCAAGTTATTGATTTTGTATTGCCATGGGTATGTGCTTTAAATAAACAGATCTCTTGTCCTCCATCTCTCTAGATACACCTGAATTATGAAATTTCTCACTTAATTTCTTTATCAATTATAGGACTATGGAAATTATCACTGACACTTTGAATGGTTATAGCTATTTGTGTTTATTTGAAAGTTTGTCAGTTTCATCTAGGCTGTCAAACTTGTGTGTGTGGATATGTTTTTAGTATGCCTTCATTATCCTCTTGATGCCTGTAAGTTTGTAATGATATCCCATTTTATTTCTGTCTAGTATTTTATTATTATTTTATTTGTAAATATTTATGGGAATAGCAGGAGAATTTGAAACATCTATAAAATGCACATCATTCAAAATAGCATAGTTAGCGTTTCCATTCCACATGCATTATATTACTCAGCATTTAGTTACTGGGACCAAATAACTGACATACACATCTTAAAGAAGGAAATGTTTATTTGGCTTGTGGTTTTAGAGGTTTCAGTCCATGGCTGGCTGGCTCCAAGGAAGAAACATCCTTGAAAAAGGGCATGGTGACAGAAAGCCCCTCAACTCCTGATGTCTGAGAAGTAGAGAAGAAGAGCAGGAAAGGAAGAGGCCAGAGACCAGGTATCATTCCCAAGTTCATACCCTGATTACCCAGTTTCTCCAGCAAGGCACTGCCTCCTCATCCCCATTCAGCTGTGAATTCAATAGGTTAGTGCTCTCAGAATCCAATCACCTGTCCAGAAATCTCTTAATTCAGTCCAGTACATGATCAAGATGAAATAACATAAATAATATTCAGCATAAATACTATTCATCAATTTTTTGATAAATTTGTCATAATTGCACATTTTTACAGAGGTAGGTTGTCTCTTTTTTTTGGTACCGGGAATTGAACTCTCGTCTTTGAGCTTCCAGGGCAGGCGGCGGAACCACTGAGCTAAACCCCGGGCCCCAAGGTTGTCTTTTTTAATTGTCAGTTTTGTTAGAGGGTTTAATAATCTTTTTAAAGAATTAGTTTTGATTTACATTGATTTTTCCTTTTTTTCTTTCTAAAATTTGATTGATTTATGCTATAATATTTATAATTCCCTTTATCCTATTCACTTTAGGTGGGATTGCTTGCTCTTTCTCTGTTTTCTAAAGTGAAAGATTAGGTTCTTAATATTAGATCTGTTTCCTATGTATATGTACTTTTTGCTATGCATTTCCCTCTAATCTTTGGTTTAGCTGAACCTCACAAATTTGATTTGTCATATTTTTTTGTCTATTTACTTTAAAAATATTTTGGTAATGTTTCTTTAGAATCCTTCTTTGACTAAAGGGTTATTTAAAAGTACTTTGCTTACTTTCTCAATAATGGAATATTTTTCTGATATCTCGCTATTGTTTTTTATTTTGCTTAAATATTTTTATTGGTACATTTTAGATGTACAGTACTTTTACATTTATCATTGGGATCTTGTACCTGTACATGATGGATCTTGGTTCTTATTTTTTCCCCATTTCCTGTCCTCCTTTCACTCCCTCCACCCTTCCCTATTTACAAAGACTTTGTTTCCATTTTTTTCCTTTTCTCATAATTTTTTCTTTCCTTTCTTTCCTTTCCCCTTCCCCTCCCACTTCCCCTACCTCTTTGGACCTTTTCTTCCTATTTCAAACCCTCAGTTATTCATCTTAATTAGATATTATCTAAGAATGTAATTACAAGATTTAAACTTGTGTTATGAACATACAATGGTCTTGGTTAATATTTTGGTCTAGTTTATTTTGATTACTTTTGAGTTGCACATTTTTCTCTATTCATTTTTTTCTACTTTTTTTTCTTTTTTTTGGTACGGGGGATAGAACTCAGGTCCTTGCCCTTGTGCAGCAGGTGGTGAAACCACTGGGCTAAATCCCCGGCCCTATTTCTACTTTTTAAATCATAATTTACATATGTTTCTTGTGCATGGCATGAAAATGGGTCTTGAAATTGTATACAATCTGACAATTTCTTTTAACTTATTTTTAAGACATTCAAGCTTAAAATAACTATTGATAAAGTTATTTTAAAATCTACAATTTTGTTAGCTGTTTTATATTCATTGCATCACTTTTCCTTTTCTTTTGTACTCTCTGATTTTAAATGAGCATTTTAATGATTCTTCTTAGTGTCTTATTTATATCTCTTTTGGAAATATTTTATATGATTATTACAAGGTTTGTAGAGTGCATTTTTCAATAATAATCTATGTCCCCTTTCATATAATTGTGTATCTCTTCAAATGTATTAAAATGACTAAATAATAATATATCACCAACTCTTTCCTTCCAAGTCTTCTGCTATTATTATCTTATGGACTACTCATATATATTCAGGTTATCATCTCATCGACAATTCTTGTCTGTCTCTATATTATGGAATAGATATTTTCCTGTCATCTTAGTATTATTATGGATTCAAAAAATGCCTAATTTTTTTGTGGATTATTTTTTCTTGGATGTGTGGATGGAACATATTTGCAGGGCTGTATTATCTTCAAGTTGAACCTGGTACTTAGGTCTTGTATGTAAGTTGTAAGGAATTATGCTATGCTATACAAGGCTTTGATTGTTAAAGATACTTATGTGAAATTGTTGTCTTGTCTTCCACTCTTAAATTTGGATTTTCTGCTTTTGATGTCCCTTGGGCAATCTCACAGACACCACAGATCCCCTACACTGCAAAGTAGAACTCATTGTGTCTTCCTTACGTCTTCCTATAATCTTCCATACCTCAGTTAATGGTCTCCCCAGAGATTTAACCTGGACTATTTGCCATGTGTGCCATTCCACATGTAATACTTATAAGGTAACCCTAACTAATTTTATTTTTCCTTCAAAATTCATGCCATTATTTCTATAGTTAAGGGTTTTTCATTCTCTCACTCTGGTATATTTTAAAGTTTTCCATTCTCTATCCTGAATAATATTAGGCATTTTCTTTTTCCTGAAATATAAATCTTCTCATGTCACCAGCCTAAACATCTGAGGTTTTCCAGGGTTGCTTTCCTCACCAAAAACACCTTATCTACTTTTTAAACAAAAGATTTCCTTTCTCACAAGCTTTTAACTGACTCAAGTTTATCCTACAGTGTTTTTCTTACCTGTTTTCCTCCAGGAATCCATTACAAAGGTTCATAGCTGATTTCAGCGCTATCTGGAGCTCTCAGAACCTCAGCCCCAGGCCCTCTAACAGTGACCTTGTCATACTTCAGATGCATCTCTGTATGGGCTGCTTTCCAACAGTAAGTTTCATCAGGTCAAGTAGTCTTTTATGTTTGTCTTTCAATCTCCAGCATTTGCACTGATTTTTTTTTCTTTCAACACACATTGGGAGAAAATAAAACAGCTGACAAGCATGTAAATGAACTATTGTGGAAAATAGTACAGAAATTCTTCAAATAATTAAGAATAGAACCACTATTTGATCTAACAACCCCATTACTGGTATGTTTCAAAAGAAATTAAATTGGTATATCAAAAAAACACCTGTAGGGCTGGGGATTTAGCTCAGTGGTGCCACTGCCTGCCTCACAAGCACAAGATCCCCAGTGCCAAAAAAAAAAAAGACTCCTGTATTCCCATATGTATTGCGGTACTATTCACAACAGCTAAGAAATGGTAGCAATAAATATGTCCAACAACTGATAAATGAATAAAGAAAACATAGTACATATACATAAGTGGACAAACTACCACAGGTTCAGTTCATGGGTTCAGTTCAACCAAGGTTGAAGACAACCACAAAAGAATAAGATCCTGTCATTGATGGTAAATTGGCTGGAACTGGAGATCATTACATGAAGTGAAATAAGCCATGCATCTCACTCATATGTGGGATCTAAAAAGTTGAGAGTAGACTAATGATAATCAAAGGCTGGGGAGAGGAGGAGGATGTATGGGAAAAACATTATCAGTGCTTACTAAACTATAATTACTAAGAGCAAGAAGTTCTCATGTGCTGATGTGTAGTAGTGGGACTATAGGCAACAATAATATATCCTACATTTCAAAAAATTATAAGATAGAATTTTGAAAGTTTTCATGATAGATGAATCATGTTTGAGGAGATAAATATGCTTAAAATGCTTCAACCATCAGAGTGTATAAAGGTATCAAAACATTACATGATATCTTCATTAATATGCAAATTTTCAGTTTTTATGCATAGGTAATAAATAAATAATAGCCAGGCATGATGGCACATGCCTGTAAACCAAGCAATCTGGGAATGTGAGGTAGGGCAACTTAGAGGTTTAACAATATCCTGTCTCAAAATTTAAAACATTAAACCATAAAATAAATAATATTAAAAAGTGGTTGTCACTACCAAGTTCTAAATATTGTTCCACAGAATGTTACAGATTTTTCCCCCTAGAATTAACTTAATTATGGTTACTGGATTTAGTGGACTTAGACTTAAGCTCTTTTAGTGTGAGATTTTTTGATGTCACCTTTTCAACTTAAGGAGAATGTTTATAGCAGGGGAAAGAAAATTAATTCTTTCTTGCTTCCTCACTTCTAAAGTACAATGGATGCCAAAGCTCAAACTACTAAGACAAATGGACATCAGCTTTGGCCTCCCACATGGCCCTTTCTGACCCAAGGGGCTTGCTTCAGCTCTCAAACTAATTATACTGAAGTGGGCAGTGGCTGGACTGTCCTGTCAACTACCTTCTGGAAGCTGTGAGGTCAGGGTTTATTCACTGGTGCCTACACAATGTAGACATTTTCCAGGGTTTCCAGGGAAAAGAGCTGTTATGTTAGCTATTTTTCAAAGACTTCATGTTTATTTAATTTTCCTCTTAGTTTCACAATTTATCATTAAGGAAATTCAAGCAACTTATTTAGAACTCTATATCAGAAATGATTTCGTATTATTAAATAATTCCCTTACATGGTGTGATGCTTTTCAAATTATGTCAATAAGAGTCAATTTAAACAGTAGAGGAATAATTGCATCAAAGTCAGGTCCTGTACAGGCAGCAGCAGTGAAAGTTAATCTGTCACTGTGGTTCTGTTGCTGAGCACCATTTTCCATTCTGTGCAGCTTTCCTGGGCATGATCTGACAATAGTCTGGGCAGCCTGTATCACGTAACAGGCATTAATGAAATCAATCATTTTTCCTACTGAATAGGGTAGACATCAGTGCCAATCTCTAAATGTAAGAAAATGCTACACTGCCAAATCGCCTCTCTATTGTTCATCTCTAACTTAATGTTCACAACTTGATGTAATAAAAATATGAAATGGCACCATCACTGTAAAGTGACTGTACTTTTTATATATATGAAGAATAAATTACTCATGTGTGTCAAGTGAAAGTAAAAATGAAGATGTGTTTAAAAATTACCTAGATGATATACAGATATCCTATTTTCAAATCAGTTCTTTACCTAGTTCTCTGCAGTTTGGGGCAAAATAATCATGTAAGTTAAGGGTTCATTTGCTAGATAATATTCTATCACCTAATATTTTTTTAAAAGAATATGAAATTTGCTTCTGATTCAGACAACTGAGTCACTATTTTAAATTTTCTGGTGCAGTTCATTTTATACCTGGCCTGAGAACTTGAGATAGATTCATTAGGTTCAAGGTTGCTATGGCAACAAGTCATTATTTCCAAAAGTAATTTGACACATCTCAAGACTTTGGCCCTTCTGTATTTCTATATGGTGCTACAAAGAAAAAGTGTTAGTTAACTTCAGAAATATTTTCAGTAGAGTCAGCAAGAGAGAACCACAATATTTTGCTTCAAAGCTGCTAGCCCTAGAGGAAATTTAATTAAGATTTTTAGGAAAAATAGTCTATCAGGGTATAAACAATGCTGACACCACACTTAGTTTTTAATCTTGCAGGGTTTGTGGAAAACTATATAGATGATTAGTTGCAGTTTTTAGTTAAAATTAAAAGCAATGAAATATATGCTTTAAACCCATTTAAAGCATCATGTCTTATATTTTATATATAATGACAAATTATAGCACTGTCCTTATTGTGTGAAAATTCAGTTGGGAAGCTTTAGGTATGTCTTTCCATCTAAAAATCTACTTTTACTTTAAGGGTTAAAGATAAGGATCAGGACAATATCCTATCACAAACTGAAGATGCACTAATTCTATCCGGTAATTATTTTCTAGTTTCCAAATGTCAAGGTTATACACTATATCTAAAGGTTTAAAAAGTGAATTACTGGCATCTAAAGAAATTAACACACTGCATCATTGTGTAAAATACTTTTGTAGGATGTTAACTAAATTGTGTTCTTAACTCTGGTGGTGCTGGTGCTATTTCTTTTTAGATAAATCCATATATTTATATTCAATACACTTAAATAAATTTCAGCACTCAATAAATAAGAGAATGAGAATTTTAATAAAGTTCTTTATGATTCACATAGTTTTACTCCAGTAGCACAGAATCTATGAATCACCTTATTCATTCTGATTAAATTGTAATCTCTTGTGATTCTATGAGAATGGAACCTCGGGCAGATATATTGTGCAGATTAGAGTTAGAAATAGGCAAAATAAAAGAGAAATAGAAAGAATCCTGATAGTTGCACTCATTATCAATCACAAGAGGTAACAGGCTTTTGAAAATCACACTTTGCACAAGAGCAACAAAGAGGAGCTCCATCCCAGAGAGGAATTATTTCTAAAACATAATAATTTGGGCATATAATAATTTAACTGCAGTAAATATAACTTTTACATTATATTATTGTCTGTGTATACATGCGAAAGATATGTAGGACATAAGTTGATTTTTTTCCAAAAAATATGATATTCATCCAATAAGTTAATATATTTTTCAACAGTCTTCTGTATGTCAGACATCAAATTATTTTCATGGTACACTGCAAGGTTCATGAGGTCAGTGTTGATACAGCACCCACTCAGTATCATATTTTCATTCTCAAATGCTCTGGGCATATAACAGACCGAGTGACTCAGTAAATTGAGTGGCTTGCCAAGTTTCTTTGGTCTTCTGCCAGGTAATAAGGTATTTCAATTGTAATTCTACAGTTTGGTGTTTCTACATATTGGTATGTGATATAACCAAAACCTCCAATGAAATACTTAAATTAAAAATAAAAAAATTATTGTAATGCAATAAAAAACACATTCCATGTATCCCCTTCAAAATAGTCTCACTCATTTCAATACACTTATACCATTGTCCTTACCACTTTCGGAAGTGGTTCTGGAACTCTTCCTTCATGCATGTCTTTTGGTGGTTACTTTGATGTGCTGAATCAATTCAAAGCATTTGTGGCAATTTCTGTCAAATAAAAGCATTTTGGTGTGCTATCATCTGCCTTATTCATCGGATCTGGCACTATGCAACTTGTTGTTCTTTCCCAAAGTAAAAATGCCCATGAAAAGTGAACATCTTGAATTGATTCAGGATATTGAGGGACCTATAATACTTTAACTAAAGACATTCATAAAAGAGGACTTCCAAAACTGCTTCAGAAAGTGGTAAGTGTGATAGGTTAAGTGTGACTGAATTGAAGTATTTTGAGGATTAATGGCTATTTGTCCTTTATTTCAATAATTTAAATTTAAACATTTTACAAAAATAATTTATATTTAATATTCATATTTTTATCATATTTTATATTTATTGAATCACACATACTTGATATTATTAGGTTATTTTCCCAAACATATTATGAATTGCTTTGTGAAAAGAGTAATGTTTATTCCTTGTTCAATTATCAAAGAAAAGCAAATATTGCCACATAATATTCCAAATAAATATTTTTGAATTAACCCATTTTTGCTTTCTTTTTATATGGTTTAAAAGAGAAAGAAAATATCTTAAATATGAGAACTATTGATCATCTCATACCACAAATTTTTATTGAATATACCCAACAAGTATTTAACTGACTGCGAAACAATACAGAACAAAATAACAGCTTGAACCAAAGACCAACTAACTACTTCTGTTGGAAAACATATCAGTTCATAGTTACATATTGAAAATTTCCATATCAGTTCTTAAATAAAGTGAATATATAAATGTGTACCTCATTTAATAAAATTAGAAAACACAGAAACAAAGGTATCAACTTCATTTAATTAAGGAATATTGATTTACATAGTTAATAATATTGTTGGTGGGTTTATGAGGAAGATTCTTGAAGAGACTGGCACGTGACAGTGTAGACTGAGAAAGGAAGATCTACTCTCCTCTGATGTAGACGATGTTATGAAAAGCAAGTAGAAGTTAAACCTGAAGTAAATGGACATCCCTTATGCTGATAGTACAGATGGGGGGGAAAAACAGAGGAAAGATAAATTCTCTAATGCTCTTCAGAAGCTGAGATACTGTTCTTCTTTTACCCTTGGACATCAGAACTCTAAGATCTCTGGCTTTTGAACTATCGGACTTACACAGATGTCCCAGCAGGTTCTTCGGCCTTTGACCTGGAAACCAGATGCACATCATTTATTTTTCTCTTTCTATGCCACTGGACTTGGACAGCCATGCTACCAGGCTCCATTGCTCTCCAGTTTATAGATGGCCTATCACTGGCCTCACCAGTCCTATAGCTGCATGAACCTATTCCTTCAATAAACCCTCTCAGAGTTCTGTCCCTCTCCCTCTTTTTGCGTATTGTCTATCTGTAGTATATTAGTGTATAGTGGCTCTATGCATCAGGACATATATTTCATTGTTTTCCATACTGAAATAGGTAGAGGACAGGTCATCCTACATTTCTTTTTTATCCTCTTTATTCTTATAAAATATGTATTTTTCACCTTTTATATTTGAAACTTATGTAATGATCTTTTGGTTATACATTTTTAAAATAATATAGATTTGTAAAATTTTTAATGTCATTTCTGTCTTTGAGATTGTGGTGAACTAGTAATCCATAGCAGATGGTAGTAAAGGGAAAATGAGTATGAATTAGTAAAATGCTCTTGAGCTTTGGTGGTATTGAAATAAACTTTTCAGCAGCAATATAAATTTAATTTTATCTTTTAATGTAAAATATATAGATGAATATATTTCCCAGAAAAATATCTCTGAGTCTTTATCAAGGCAGTATAAGTATAAGGGGAAAGGAAGGAAGGGAAAGGAAAAATTATGAGAAAAGGAAAAAATGGAAACAAAGTCTTTGTAAACAGGGAAGGGTGGAGGGGGAGAAGGGAGGGCACAGGAATCGGGGAAAAAGTAAGAACCAAGATACATCATGTAAAGGTACAAGTTCCCAATAAGAAATGTAAATGTATTGTATACCTAAAATGCACCAATAAAAGAATTTAAGGAAAAAAATTAATGATTTAAAGGAAAATGAGTCAAAATTTTACCTTTGAACCTAACATAGACATATAGAAATTGAATTAACTAGATATCTATTATTAACTAGCTTGCCAGTATTTAGTATTGATTCACAGTTACATAAATCAGTAGCAAAGATAAAGAAATTGATAGTAAAGGATAAAAATATTCATCTAAAATAGTACTTGCTAGTACTGTACAGTGGTATATCATGAATACACACTAATGATATTTAGCCATCTCACTACATAAAACTCAAATGTATTTCCAATGTGTATGTGTCTGTTTACTTTTTTGTGTGGTTACTTGTAAGAGGACAAGTAATAGAGATGTTAGGGGAATTTGGTTCTATCAGTATGTAGATGACTTCATTACTAATTTTAGGAGTAAATTATAACAGTAAAATTAATAGTTTTCATATTCTTTTATAAGTCTAGAATGACTGAATGGAACATTTAGAAAAGTTTTTCAAATTATCTTCCAGTATTAATCTTTTCATAATTTCTGGAAAGTTCTATGATATGTTAAACATCCTTCATTAAAATGATACAACTTTTTAAAAAGGGCTATGTTTTCCCATCTGTGCATGCTGGAAGCACTCCTTTGACTACTGAATAACAGATGCTCAATACAATCCTGATAGACAAAATTGACTCTTATTACTATTGCTGAGAAGACATATCTCTATGTCTAAGAGCTCCACAATTAAGAGTATCCATATGCGAGAACAAATGAATAAATACTTTTGTGTCATAATCAATTTTCTGATAATGTGTCAACAAACTGTATATTGTAGTGATTAGCTTAATATCCATTAATAGTACATTCATGCAAAAGATTTATATAGTGCAGCATTCTGAAATTGAAGTCATGTATATATGCCATGAATTGACCAGCAATATAAAAGATCAATAAGCTAATACATGCATAAATGCACACACATGTAGATGCATACATATGTACATACAACTGAAGCATTATTTAAGAAAGTACCTTATACTAAGTAGGCATAAATATTTCCCAAGTCCTCATAAATGGTCTGGCAAAAGAGAATTTGCCAGGCATGACATTACGGGTTGGAGAGCTGAAAAGTCTGTCAATTCAGCAGGAGATCAAGAACGCTGTGCTTCTAGAACTGTGGTTTCTCAGTTCTCTCCCTCTATTCACATTTCTCACTTTTTTTCCCCTGGAGATGCCAGTATGTGAATGGCTTTAATATGCAGGTCTATTTACAGCACAATTGTCTTAGATAAACTCTAGGGAAAATCTGTCTCCTCCTCAGGAGAAAAGTGTATGTATTTTGTGAAACAATTTTACTTCCCAGAAAAACTGGCTTCATGACTGTGAACAAAGAGGGCACTGCTATATAGATATGAGATGATAAAAAATAAATTATCTCCAGATTATATTAGTCACTTTCCCGTCACAGGGACAAAGTATCTGACACATTAAAATTAAAGGAGGAGAAATATATTTGACTCATGGATTCAAAGGTTTCAGTCCATTGCCAAATGACTCAAAGGCAGAATGGGAGTGGTGGAAGGGCATGACAGAGAAAAGCTGCTGAATCCATGGCATCTAGGAAGCAAAGAAATTAAAGGAACTGGAATACAGCCTTCCAGATTATGTCCCCAAGAGACTATCTCTTCTGCCCAAGCCCCACCTCCTAATAATACATTAAACTATGAACTCATAGATTAATACACTGATACATATAGCACTGGCATGCTCCAATCACCTTTCAAAAGCCTCACCTCTGGAAATATACTTTATGGGACATTTTAAATCTAAATCATAACTTTCTTCTCCTGGCCTACAAAAGGATCATGTCCATATTGTTATGCAAAATGCATTTAGTCCATTTCTAAGAGCCACCAAAGTCTTCACTGTTCTATCATTGCTGAAAAGTCCAAGCTCAAAGTCTCCTTCTTAGACTCAAGGGAAATTTAGACTTCATAAAATAAAAAATTAAATATTTCCAATATATAATGATACACAATTAATGTTCTCACTCCAAAAGAGAGGAAAGGAATCAGAACAAAGTAAGACAAAAAGCCAACAGAGAAAGCATTAAATCCTATAGCTCCTTGTGCAGCACCTAGAGCGGGTTGGGGTAAAATTGAGCTCCAAAGGCCTGGGGCAGCCCCATCACATGCATTGGAGACCACAGCCCACATGGTCTGACTCTTGGACTTGATGTGCTTGCGACCTATGGCATTCCCCAGCTGATATACCATATTTTCAACATCTCCAACTTCTTAAAATCTCCCTGCACTCTTTGGTTCTCTCAGAACTTCAAGCATTGCCCACTAAGGGGAACATTGCCTGGCCTCCTAGGACTTATTTTCCAAAGTGGATGGCCACTTCCATAATCCTACCATTCTGTATTCTGCCTGTCTGAAAACCAAGCAGCTTGTGAATGATGCCAAGATCTGCCACAATTCAAGTCACAGCCACATCCCCTTGGATCACAACTACAACAGCTTCTGAGTGCCTGGATGGTAGAACTAAGAGATATACTTCCATAGGCTTCTATGAGAGAGCAGGGAACCTTGGGGAGTGCTCAAAGCAAAATTTTTCAAAGGAGCTTACCTTTTTTACACTCTTAAGTCTGCAGTTGGTGTGGACTGAACCTTTTCTGACATACCTTCAAGGTGTGTCTCCTGCTCGCCTGGTCCAAAGTACTTGGCTTCTCTTAATGCCATTAATCTCTTCAGCAACACCATCATTGGTCCCAAATTTATCCACACTTGATTTATGACCAAACTGTAAACTTTTCACATCTTTCAGCTCTACTTTTTGGTCCTGATTCTCACTGCACCTTGCTACAAGCAGCCAGCAGTACACAAGCCATTGTCTGAACATTGGGTTTCCTTGAAATTTCCTCCATAAAATCACCTAGTCTGCTATATTTAAATTCAGTCTTATATAATGTCTTAGGACAAAATGTAGACAAGTTCTTTGACAGAAGGTAACTTTTATAGACCTTAGTCCATTTCTTAATAAAATCTTCAATCCCATCTGAAACCACCTGGGCCTGATTATCCACATTCATATCAGCATTATGTCTTCTGAGTCTTTACACCAATATTGCTTACAAAATTCTAGGGTTTCTTTAGCCTGTATTACCTAATTTTTTCAAACTTGAACCAAATAGTCAGGTGTAATTACAAAAATTGTCCCATTTCTCTGGTACCAATTTTTTTGTATTATTCAATTTCCTGTTGCTGGGAAAAATACCCAAACCTGGAAAATTAAAGAAAGATACTTATTTGGCTAATGGCTTCAGCCTATGCTCATCTGTTTCAGACTCAGAAACAGCATGGTGAAAGGGCATGGCAGAAGAAAACTGCTGAACCCAGGGCAGCCTGGAAGCAGAGAGAAAGGAAGAGGTAGGAACAAGAATACACCCATCTAGATCAGGCCCCCAGTGACCCACCTCCGGTTGGGCCCCATCAATGATTAATATGTTTAACAATGAACTCATTAATGGATCAATTCACTGATGAGTATTGCACTGCCATGATCAAATTACCTTCTAAAAGTTCCACCTCTAGATGCATAAGACTTGGAGGGTTACTTTAAATTGAAACAACAACAGAGAGTAAAGGGAAGAATACAATTCTAAAAATAAGAGAAATTTCTGTTTTCTTCCTCAAAGTAGGTGATAATAATGAATCTATAAGATTACATTTGTGGAAACTTCAAATTCCTTCATTCAATGATTATTTATTTATTTAATAACAAATATTTGGCAAACATTGCTCCAGGCATTGAAAATTCAAAAGCAAAACAAAACACTCCATTTTGAAGTCAACAAGTATTTGAAGTCAATAATTTTGAAGACCATAAGTATAACCTGGACCTGGGAGGGAAAATAAAGTTATTGTTGGAGTCAGTGAAGTCTGGATTTAAATTTTGATTCCATGTGTATTTTCACCTTGCATAAAACATTTGAACCTGGACCTTCAGACTTTTCATTGATAAATTAGGTTTTATGATCTCTAGTAAGGATTTTTATTTGCTTACCTCAATTCAAGCAGGTTTACATTAAAGCCCACAATATGTAGGCTTTACATAATGTGTTTCTCTGGCTAAATGATACTTTCAGAAGTGACTCTCAATTGTGGGACCAGCAGTTTATTCAGCCAGTTGCAACTCTTTCTCACATCCTAGATTCTGTTATATATAATAGAAAAATGTATTTTCCTTCTAATAAACAATAGCTGAGTGACACATATCTGGAGGATATAGGGAAAGCCTTTTCTTTTTGGATGCAAAAGTCATCTCTTTCATTTATTTTCCTTGATTAGTGCCACAGTGGAGAATCACGAAGACCTGGACTCTGACTTAGACCCTGATAACCTTCAGTACCTGAATCCAGAAACAATCTATCTTCAGGTGTCAGTTTGCAAAAGAAAGATAAACCTGTGTTTATTTTACACATTTTAAATAGGTTTTTAATAATGTAGCTGCTTCTGCTGCTGCTTAAGCTACTGACCAACTCTGACACTTTGTACTTTGAACGCCTTTTTTCAAAATTTAAGAGTGCTGAGAGGAAGGAATGTGTTAGGGTTTGGGTGAGGTTTTGTTTTACTTTTTTTTAATTAATTAAGTTTATTTGAAAATTTTATTTTATTTTATTTATTTATTTTGCAGTACCAGGGACTGAACTTAGTACCTGTGCTTGCGAGGCACGCAGGGTTCTACTGAGCTAAACCCCTGGCACTGGAACATTTTAGATATACATATTGATCACATTCATCATAGGGAATTTGTACCTTGACATAGTATATCTTGATTCTTCTTTTTTTCCATTCCTCTCCATTCCCTTCATCCCCTCTTCCCCTGCTTATTTACAAAAGTTTTGTTTCCATTTTTCCTTCTTTTCTCATTTTTTATCTTTTCCCTTCCTTCTTTTACCTCTCCCCGCTCCCTAGTTCTCTTTTCCATTTGAACATTTTCTTCCTGTTTAACAGTATCTATTATACATTTTAGTCCTTACTTACACATTTCCTTTTTAATCATATTGACACTGTTATCAATTGTAGACTATTGGATAGAACAAGAGTCATTTTTTGGTTGGTTTATCAAAGTTACTATTATTGAGAAAAAAGCAGGATGAAATAAGTGAAAGGATTTTTTTCTTTCAACCTCATAATCCACGAAATAAAAATTTGATGACCACAGGGAATAGGATTTGCTTATCATACACTTACAAACAGGGCAAGGATTTTTGCCTCGACCTCCTGACAACTGATTGTGTACTTGCCCTTCACACTGTGACTTCACTGCAAGATTTTTTTCTAACAGTCATTTACCATTCCATAACATCAGTGTTATCTCTTAAAGATTTTTAATGTGTGCTTTGGAATTTCTTTCTTGTCTTTACAAGGTCATTTATATATCACATGGTTTAAATTTTGGGACCTCAAGTGTAATTTATAATGTTCCTAGATATTTAGAAAACACCTCCACTTCTCAAATTTTTCATATGCATATCTATATATATGCTAATTAATGCTTTTAAGCAAATGATACTGCAAATTTACAAAAACTCTAAATAAAAATGGCTAGGAACTGACAGCTTGAGTTCTAGCCAGGCTTAACACCATTCTTGCTAATTGCTGCCATTGCAAATTAATGGAAGCCTTTTAAATCTCTTGACAGTGGTTATGCAACTTTCTACACATAGAAAGAACTCTAGGCAAAACATAACAGATGCAATCATTAATATGCAGCTGCACAGGATTCAAAGCTCTAAGTTTTTGTGAGTCTTTCTCTACCTCATTATTTGCCTCATTGCCAAAATAGATAAATGTGTCCTCCATTTGAGAAAGAGTGAAGTGGTTCAGTTTTCTTGTGTCTCATCCCTCTCTATTAAAACTTAAAGAGGTAAAAATTATACTGTGTCTTCTTAAAGGATATTCTTTTTTTGACAAAACACATGGTTAAATAAGTATCATCAACTCTGCAATTAATTTTATTGTACTTCTTTATTCTTTCATTATCTGAAGGAAAACTTAAAATTTTCTGTTTATATGGAAGATTCGATCTATTTACTTTTTTCATTTAAATCTTCAGTGTTTTCCGAATGAGATCGGGCATATCATACTGAATTTATTTTAAACAATAAAAATTAATACAATGAAATTTTCAATGAAGCTTTTTAATTAGTAGTGTATTGTTTAGTATTTTATTATTTTTTTATTATTTAGTGTATTTAGTTGTTAGCAGTGTATTATGTAACTAAAGTAGTGTATGTAAGCACATATATTTATGTATACATGTATATATATATACACACATGTGTATTTAATTCTGTACACACACATATTATATATTCATGTGTGTTAGTGAGCTTTCCTTTGTTGTGATTGCACTTATTAGAAAAAACAGCTTCAAGGAGGAACAGTTTATTTTGGTCATGGTTTCAGAGGTTTCAGGTCATGCTTGCTTGGCTCTGTTATTTCTGGCTCTGTGGTCAGGCAGGCATGATGATGGAGAGGGTATGAGGATGTACAGCTGCTCACCATTTTGCACCTCCTGGGGGGAGTAATTTCCAGCACACCTTTCAAGGGTAGAACTCCAGTGGTCTGCTTCCTCCAACTAGAACTCATTTCCTAAAGTTTCCACCACTTCCAAATTGTGCCACTAGCTAGGGATCAAGCCTTAAAAATTGTGACCCAGATTTCCAGAGGTGAATATGGAGAAGTTAGAACATCTAAGTCAGACTTGCAGAGAGTGTGGCTCTAGATTGTTTCCATTAGTCCAAGGAGTTTTTCCTTAGACAAGCTCCACAATAGAGAAAAAATAAACAAAACAGCAAACAAATCCATGGACACACTGGATGACTACAAAGGTAGCAACATTCTAAGGAACTACTAGTGTTGGAAGGAGAGAGAACCCCAAAGGCTTCCCTCATCCTCCTACTTTCCATCTGTGCAGGATTCTTATTGGGTCTTCATTCGAAATGCCTAGATCTCTATCACTTCCAATTAATCTCTTCT
Organism: Heterocephalus glaber; assembly: GCF_053883595.1. Taxonomy (NCBI): domain Eukaryota; kingdom Metazoa; phylum Chordata; class Mammalia; order Rodentia; family Bathyergidae; genus Heterocephalus; species Heterocephalus glaber. The sequence continues at coordinate 9,828,692 of NW_028258142.1, read as the reverse complement.
GCTATCACTCTGTCAGCATCAACATCACCCTTTGCCTCATTATTGAAGTAAATTCTAATTTATCCTTCTTCCAATCCTATTACTCACACTCCAGTACAAGCCTTTTTTGGCATAAAAGCCAGAGTGATCCTGCAAAAAAATAAAACAATCATATTACTTACCTACATGAGATCCCGCAGGAACATTTCATTTCTCTCAGGTGAAGTTTGAAGCTCATGTAGTAATCCTATATGATCTGACTTAATGTCATGACATCTATTGTATTTACATGTACTTATTGTCATATATTAATATTAAAGTTTCATTCTTTTCCCACTGGATTCATTAATCTTTGTAATTTCATTTAATTTCCGCATAAAATCATCCTGGACGCACTTCTTATGGCTGTTGTGTCATCTATACCCTGGTCGTAGGATGCTTTTCTGCCAAGATTCCATGAGGCTCATTCCTTGTCCTTTGCTCAGTCTTTGCAAAAATGTTATGGTCAATGAGATCTATTGTATGGTACTCATTATGTCTTTCCCTGAATATTCTGAATATTCCACAATTCAATCTACTTTTATATTGAACTCACAGCTTCAGTCATATTATCTAATACTTCCTTTACTGTGCTTTTTACTGTGCTCATTGTTTATGATGTTCCTAACTCACTAGAGGGCAAGTTCCATGAGGAAAGGGAATTTCTGCTTGTTCACCATGTATCCCATCCTCAAGAGGATCACAGTGAAAGAGAACAGTGAGGTGGCACCAACACTAAAGAGGGATTGATGACAACAAAGAATCCTGATAAGAATGGGCAGAAATATCACAGGCTCAAAGACAATGCTGAAACTCAATTAAAAGCTGAGAAGTTTGATCAGCAAGGAGGTTTTGAAAATATATGAGAACCATATCAGTGGGATTTGAGGAGCTAAATTTAAATGGATATGTATCAGTGGGTTATTTAAAATTTTAAATTCAAGGGATGGTTTAACATCTTAAATATTAACGGGACATACAATTGAGGATAAGAAAAAGAGGAAAAGAGAATTATAGAAAGGAAGAAAAGGGGGAATAAAAATATAAAGGCAGAAGATACAGATAACTAAGAATGACAAATGAGGTCTCTAAGATACTGGTCAATGAGCTCTCTGAGATCCTGGTAGATTAAATTAGACAGAAGAGTAAAAGGCAAATTGAGAAACACTCTTTTGGTTATAAATAGGAATGAAGAGTATGGGATACAGATTTTTAAGACTTACAAGAAAATTGAAAACATTTATGTAAGATTGCTTCTATTTTTTCTATTTTTTTAATACTATAAACAAGAATAAATAGCAATTTGAGAAATACCCCTTTGCTTATAAGAAAGAATGAAGAGTAATGGATACAGATTTTTTTAAGACTTATAAGGAAATTTAGAGCACTTATATAAGATTGCTTCTATTTTTTTCTATATTTCTATAATACAAGTTAGTATTTTTAGTATGAGAGGTGAGTGAGTAGGACAAAATGTTTGAGAAAAATAGAAAAAGCATAAGTACTATGAGAAAAATAGTTTAATTATGATATATATATATATATATATATATATATTTAGATATATTACATGTTTTTCCTTTGGGCCAATTTGCCCTAAGAATGTGCATTGATTATGTCAGATAGGCCTTTGACAGGCCTATGAGTAGCTATGAATATTCCATTTCCATGCAGCTTATATGTCAGCCAGTTGATAAACAGTAATACAAGTGTTTATGCATAGATAATCACACTCCAGATTCTTGTTTTTAACCACTAAGCAAAAAACCTTCATAATGGAAGGGAAAAAAATGAATAGTAAGAAAGATACAAAACTTAAGGATTTCTTTGAAGCATAATCAAGGTTGATGTCTCTAATATTTAGTGTTTCTATTCAGCACATATGTGTGCTTTCTTTTTTGTTGATGTTAAATTTTTTTATTGGTACATTTTAGGTATACAAAACAATTATATTTCTCACTGGGAATAGTACCTTTACATAATGCATCTTGTTTCTTATTTTTTCCCCATTCCTAGCCCGCACTTCACCCCCTCCACGCTTCCCTAATTACAAAGACTTTATTTCCATTTCTCAGCATTTTTCCTTTCCTTTCTATCTTTTCCCCTGCCCCTCGCACTAAGCCTACCCCTTTGGACCTTTTCTTCTTATTTTGCATTATTGATTAATCATTCTAATCATTGGTACACTTTAGGTATACAATATAATGACATTCATCATTGGAAATTTGCAACTTTACATAATCTCTCTTGGTTCTTATTTTTCACCCTTTCCCAGCCCTCCCTTCAACCCCTCCATTTCTCCCTATTTACAAAGATTTTGTTCCTATTTTTCCATTTCCTCCTATTAATCCCATTCCCTTCTATCCATTCCCCTATACCTCCCACTTCCTTCCCTTTGCCCCTTTTCTTCCTATTTCACATTACCTATTATACATTTTAGTTCTTATTTACACTTTCAGTTTCTCACACCAGAGAAACTATTCAGTATATACACATGTGTGTCCAATTTATTTCACTTAAGAGTATTGCCTCAATGTGCATCCACTTAGCTATAAATGTCTCTAATTTCTCATGTTTTATGGCTGAGTAGTACTTCATTTTATTAAAAAAACCACATTTTCTCGATCCAGTCTCCAGTTGAGGGGCATTTGGGCTGTTTCCAAGTTTTAGCTATCACAAACTGTGCTGCTATGAACATGGGTGCACATCTATCACTGAGGTTTGATTCTTTTAATTCTTAGGGGAAGATCCCCAGCAGTAGAATAGCGGGATCAAATGAGACTTCTAGTCCTAGTAATTTGAGGTATCTCCATACTGATTTCCACAGTGGTTGCACCAGTCTACACTCCCACCAGCAGGGGAGCAGGGTTCCTCTTTCCCCACAGCCCTGCCAGCATTTGTTATTGGTTGATTTCATGATAGCAGCCATTCTTTCTGGAGTGAAGTGGAATCTCAGCATTGTTTTCATTTGCATCTCTTGAATGACCGGTGATCTTGAACATTTTTTCATGTATTTATTTGCTATTTCTACTTCCTTGTCTGAGAAATGTTTGTTCATTTCAGATGCCCATTTTCAGATTGGGTCTTTAAATTCGGGATGTCTGATTTTTTTAATTCTTTATAGATTCAAGATAGTAGACCTTTGAGGAAGAGCAGGTGAAGATTTTTTTTCCCACATTGTGGGTTGCCTCTTCACGCTGCTGGTGGTTTCTCTTGCTGTGCAGAAGCTTTTTAATAAGAAGAGATCCCACTTGTTGATCGTTTGTGCTAGTTCACAGGCAACTGAAGTTTTGTTCATAAAATCTTTTCCTATACTGATGTCTTCAAGAGTTCTACCTAACCTCTATTCCAAGTGGTTCAGAGTTTCCATTTTAATATTTAGATCTCCAATCCATTTCAATTTTAGTTTAGTGTATGGCGAGAGATATAGATCCAGTTTTAATCTTTGGCAAGTTGAAAGCCAATTTTGCCAGCACCATTTACTAAAGAGGCTGTCTTTCCTCCAGTGAGGGTGTTTGGCTCCTTTATCGAAGATGTGATGACAGAGTGTGTCTGGCATTGTTTCTGCATCTTCTAATCTGTTCCACTGGTCCTCAGGTCTGTTTCTTTGCCAGTACCATGCTGTTTTTATCACAGTAGCTTTGTAGTAGAGTTGCAGGTTGAGGATTGTGATACCCCCAGACATGTCCCTGTTACCTAGAATTGCTTTTGCTATTCTGGGTGTCTTCTTGTTCCAAATGAATTTTTGGATTGTTTTCTCAAGGTCCATGAAGTATGCTGCTGGGATCTGAATTGGAATTGCATTGAATCTATATAGCAGTTTTGGAAGTATGGCCATTTTCACTATATTAATCCTTCTTACCCAAGAGCAGGGGATGTCTTTCCATTTTCTGATATCATCTTCAATCTGTCTTTTCAGAGTGCTATAGTTTTCAGAGTACAGGTGTTTGATTTCTTTTGTTAGGTTGATTCCTAAGTATTTCAGTTTTTTGGATGCTATTGTGAAAGGAATTATTTGCCCTATTTCTCTCTCAGTGAGTCTGTCATTCGTGTAGAGGAAAGCTATTGATTTTTATGTGTTGACCTTGTAACCACCTACTTGGCTCTAATTTGGCTAAGAAGTCTAGAAGACTTTCGGTGGAGTTCTTGGTGTCTTCTATATACAGTATCCTGTTATCTGCAAATAATGACAATTTGACTTCTTCATTTCCTATCTTTATTCCTTTTATTTCTTTCTCTTGTCTAATTGTTGTGGCTAATATTTCCAGAACTATATTGAACAAGAGTGGTGATAATGGACATCCTTGTCTTGTTGCTGATTTTAGTGTGAAGGATTTCATTTTTTGACCATTTAGTATGCTATTGGCTGTTGGTTTTTCATAGATGGCTTCTATCAATTTGAGGTAGAGACCATCTATTCCAATTTTTTGTAGGGTTTTTATCATAAATGCATGTTGGATTTTGTCAAATGCTTTTTCTGCATCTATGGAGATAATCACAAGGTTTTTGTCCTTGGCCCTTTTGATATAGTGTATTACATTGATTGATTTGTGTATGTTGAACCATCCCTGCATCACTGGGATGAATCCCACTTGACCAGGTTGTGTGATCTTCTTGATGATCTTCTGCATTCTATTTACCAGTATATAATTAAGGATTTTTGCATCTATGTTCATTAGTGAGATTGGCCTATAGTTCTCCTTTTCAGTTGGGTCTTTCTCTGCTTCGGGGATCAAAATGATGCTTGCTTCCAGGCATGAATTTGGGAGTATTGCTTCCCTTTCAATTTCATTGAAGAGTTTAAACAGTAGTGGCAGCAGTTCCTCTCTAAATGTCTTCTAGAATTCAGCAGTGAAGCCATCAGGGCCTGGACTTTTTTTAGTTGATAAGTTTTTAATTATGTTTTCAATTTCCTTGGTTGATATTGGGTTGTTTAGAATTTTTAGGTCTTCATTCAACTTTGGTGATTCATATGTATCTAGGAATCTGTCCATTTCTTCTGTGTTTTCCATCTTATTGGCGTATAGTTTCTCTAAGTAGGTACTGATGATCCTCTGGATTTCTGCTGGGTCTGTTGTAATTTCACCCTTTTCATTCCTAATTGCATGGATTTGGGCCTTTTCTTTCCTTTTTCTGGTAAGGTTGACTAAGAGTTTGTCAATTTAGTTGATTCTTTTGAGGAACCAACTCTTGGCTTCATTGATTTTTTGTATCATTCTCTTAGTCTCCATTGCATTGATTTCTCCTCTGATCTTTATAATTTCCTCCCTTGTATGAGCTCTGGGGTTGTCCTGCTCTTCTTTTTCTAGAAGCTTGAGGTTCAGCATCAGGTTGTTTAATTGGGCTCCTTCTGTTTTCCTAAGATGTGTATTCACTGCTATGAATTTCCCTTGTAAGACTGCTTTCATTGTGTCCCATAGATTCCAATATGTTGTATTGTCATTGTCATTTAATTGAAGGAAGTGTCAGATGTCTTCTTTAATTTCATCTGTGACTCATTGCATATTCAGAAGTGTGTTGTTAAATTTTCACATGTTTATGAAATTTTTCCAGGTTCTTTTGCTATGGATCTCTAGTTTCATCACACTACGGTCTGATAATATACAGGGGATAACTTCAATTCCTTTGCACTTGCTTAAATATGTTCTATGAGTGAGTATGTGGTCTACTTTGGAGAATGACCCATGTGCAGCTGAGAAGAATGTGTATTCTGATTTTGTAGGGTGGAAGACTCTGTACACATCTGTTAAGTTCATTTGTTCAAGAGTTCGATTGAATTCTAGTAATTCATTCCTGTTTTATTGTCTAGTTGATCTATCTATTTGTGACAGTGGTGTGTTGAGGTCCCCCACTACAATTGTATTAGTGCATAGATGACTTTTCACGTCCGTTAGTATTTGTTTTATATAGCTGGATGCACTAGTGTTTGGTGCATAGATATTTATGATTATCATCTCTTCCTCTTGGATTTTTCCTTTCACAAGGATGTTGTGTCCTTTTTCACCACTCTTAATCAGTGTTGGTTTGAAATCTACTTGATCTGCAAAGATAGCTACTCCTGCTTTTTTTCGGGTTCCTGTTGCATGCAGTATTGTTTTCCACCCTTTAACTTTCAGTCTATGAGTTTCCTTTTGAATGAAGTGTGTTTCTTGTAAGCAGCATATTGTTGGATTTTGCTTCTTGACCCATTCTGCCAGTCTATTTCTTTTGATTGGTGAATTGAGACCCTTAACATTCATGGTTATAACTGAAATGTATTGACTTGTCATTGCCATGACTTTTTCTTTTTGTTGGGTTCTCCCCCTTTACATTTAATTTCTTGTCATCCTAGATGGGTTCATTCTGCTTTGCTTCCTGGGGTTGTGATCCTCAATGTCTGTTCCTAGGATATTGTGTAAAATTTTTTGGAGTTCTGGTTTGGTATTCACAAAGTTCCTAAGGTGTTCTTTGTCATGAAATTATCTTATTTGTCCATCCATTTTGAAAGATAGCTTTTGCAGGGTACATCAATCTGGGTTGGAGGCTGTTTTCTTTTATGGCTTGGAATATGCCACTCCAAGCTCTTCTTCCCTTGATGGTTTGTGTTGAGAAGTCTGCTGTGATTCTGATGGACTTTCCTTTGTATGTGATTTGTTTCTTTTCTTTAACTGCTTGTAGAACTTTGTTCTTCTGTTGAGTTTCTGGAATCTTAACAATTCTATACCTATGTGTAGATTTTTTTTTTTTGATCAAGGCTATTTGGAGTCTTTTATGCCTCACTTATCTGTATGTCAAGTTCTTTTCCCCTGCTTGGGAAGTTTTCTACCATTACTTCTGTGAAGAGTTTTTTATGTCATCTGCACTCTCTCCTGTTTCTTCATTGACTCTAATCAGTCATATGTTATTCTTCTTTGCATCGTCTAGCAGCTGCTGGATTGATTTCTCATGTTCCCTTATAATTTTGAAGCAATTTTTCTTTTCCTGGTCACTAATTGCAATCTTATCATCTATATCTGAAATTCTGTCCTCACATTGTCTCATTCTGCTGTGTAGACTTTCAGTGGAATTTTTCATGGCCTGGAAATCTATTTGCATCTGTTTTATGGATTCCATTTGTTTCCTATGTTGGGATCCCATCATGTTCCTCAGCTCCTCTCTAGATTTATTACCCATGTCTTGCCTTAGGAGCACAATTTCTCCTGTTATCTGAGAAATTATTTCTGATTTCATTTTTTCCAGATCCCCTTTTTTTTGCCAGTTCAGTGGGTCCAGGTGGTTGAGTATCAGAGTGTTCCATCTCATTTCCCTTTGGAGTTGCTGTAGGTGATCTGGAAGTCTGGTTTTGAGACTTATTTATGTGTTTTCTCATTTCAACTGGGAGGGTGGGGGGATGCTGTTGGCGCCCACCTGGATCCCCTCCTCTGAGCTGGGAGAGGTGGAACAGGAGCTGGGTGCAGCGGTAGGGATGGTGGGCCAGAAACCCCTTGCATTGGGCTGGGAGTGGCGGGACAGAAGGTGACCCAAAAGCCCTTTCCTCTGGGCTGGGAGCATCGGGAGGGATGTTGGCTGGGAGCCCCCTTCCTCTAGAACAGGAGCAGTGGGAAGGTGGCTCAGAGGCCCCTACCTCTGGGCCGGGAGTGGCAGGAGGGTTGGTGGCATGGAAGCCCCTTCCTCTGGGCAGGGAGCTCCAGGACAGAATGTGTGTGCTTTCTCTAACAGTGGTCAGGCTACTGTTTGTATGCTTGTAGGCTGGTTTTTAAATTGGTCTAGCATTGTAATTTATTACTGGTAGTTGGGATTGAATAAAAAGTGGGAAAAAAACTTCAGTTCTTCAGAAAGGTATGGTTGGAGAAATTAATCACATGAGTTGTCTGAGGAACAAGAATTAAGAATGACCTTATGAAGAGGAAGGGGGGAGTTGAAGAACCAAAAGTATGTATGAAATTAAAAAAGAGATAATTTTGTTTTAATAGAAATAGAACTGGAAATTTGGATGCTTCTAATGCATAGCAGCTGTACCAAAAACAACTATTTTAATGGTGGATTAAGTTTTGGCAAAGTCCTTGATTGTCCAATGAAATAGGTTACTTAATGCAATTAGTAATGTATAACCCTGTAGTTAATTAAAATACTGAATACTAAATGGAAATTAATGATGATGGTGGCAAGATGAGTGAAATGTAATGAACTATGTGCTAAAACTTCCAAAGATAGAAAAAAAATCACTTGGGATATGGCCAATAAACATGATTTCTAGTAATAAAGGATGCTATTGTTTAACAACCAAAGATTCAAGGTTTCCTATAAAATAGGAGGTAGTGGTCTGAAAGTAGTATTTGGAACCAAAGAGGATGCTGGCATCACCTACCATGAGCAGTCTTTACTCGCTTGGTTTGTGTTAAGGCAGAGTCCTCAAGCAATGCCAAGATGGTGCAAAAAGTTCATTTAATAGATGAAGAAAGTAGTACCATTAAGTTTCCATTAAATGGTTGAGAGATGAAAATAATGGGAGCTTGATTTGACAGAGTAAATTTAGAGTGATTTAGGGAAGTAGAATTTAATGACTAAAGGGAATATACAATATAGCAGTTGATGTGAGCAATTGTGCGTTTCAGCTGATGACAAATTCTTAGAATAAACAGTCCATGGAAATTAGCTATGTGTCAAAGGTTATTGCCCTGCTTACTATGGCACTGTGGGCAAATGGTTCAAGAAGACATCTCTTTAATCATTGATCCAGGTTCAAAATCTCTATAGTTGCAAATTAAACACAAGGCCCTTTGGTTTAGGAGTAACAGACATGATTTTCTTTTTACTTATTTTTGATGTATAAAAACTTATTGCAAATAGAAATGATAGGTCTTGACAGCAACATATATTATATATGTATCTAGATATTAAAATTTTTAATGAAGAAGAGACATAATATTCGAAGTTAAATTAAATTTGGCAGTTGAGCTTCAAAATTAACTTCAGAATTCTGGTACATAAAGAGCAAATAAAAATAATGTGTATTAGATGTCCTTCACCAGAAATGCCCACATACTAGATTCAATTGACAAGAAAGACAAGGTAGATGCGGTATGGCATATGTACTCAGACAACCCATGTTTCATGTGAGTTTCCTTAAAATTGTTCACATAGGTGCTTATACAATGGGTATGAAGCAATACCTGGAAATTTTGGTCAATTGTGGAGTTTAAATGATTTAAAAGCATTCTTCAAAAGTTCTTTCTTTATATACACAGACACAAACAGACACCATTGCACTTCTCTGTGACGTTTTAGGCACATTTTTTATTTTCTTAATATTTCATAATAAACATTGAGAAATATATTAAGAGGAATAGACTTATTATACTAGCAGAGTAATATTTTACAGGCTTTCTCTGCTATCAACTGTTTCAAAAAGCCTTTGGCTTTTGCAAATCAGAGGTTGCAATAAAACCCATGGTCATTCTGGCTAATGAGTTTCTGAAAAGCTCATGTTAATTGCATATTTAGATTTGAATATGTCATATGAACTCATTACAAGATATTGGTGTAGAAGAACATCTGGGAAAGATTTTATACTTTATAGATAGCCCATTTCAGTTTCTTATTTTACCAGCATATTTTGACCAAATTGAAAAGTCTATATGTAGTATATTTAACAAAAGTAAAAGCAGCCTATTTAGTTTGGTGTAATGGTTAAATTTTAAAAAAAAACAACTCCACATGTCGCTCATGTTTCTTCTTTATTGACCTACTTCTGTATTAGGTTCCAGAAATCAATACTTGTTATAGAGAAGATTCTAAGGTCTTAATATTGCTTATGCAATATGGTATAGTTATAACCCTTATATCATGAGGGATATGTTCAAAGACCTCTGAGGATGCCTGAAACCATGAGTAGGTTGAGAGCCTATACATATAATGTTGTTTTTCACAAGAAGAGATTAAAAACCATAAGTAATAATAAGGTACAAGAATTTTAACAATATACTATAAGTTATTTAAAACTCATGAAATGTTTATATATAAAATATTCCTCAGTATTTCAGGACTACAGTTGATCATGGGGAAATGAAGCTATAGAAAGTGAATCCACAGATAAGGATGGACTACTTATTATTTATATATTTATATATAATATATATTTTATATATAGTGAGGATTGTGATATATATATATATATATATATATACATATGTTACTACTATGACACATGTGAAAACAATGTTTTAGAACTATAAAGTTTGTTTTGAGGGATTTTGACTGTGTACCAATAATCAAGAAAAACAAGATTCATGACTGAACATACCTACATTTATTTTTTATAAAATGTGACAAAAGTGTGTATGTGTATGTGTGTATAAATGAACACATGTTTATGTAAACTGAAAAACAACTTATGGAGAATATACATTGGATTATTAACATTGATTACCTGCAGTACTAAAGGTTTACTGTAGAGGGACAAGCAAAGGCGGGTAGTAGGCGAATGAAAGAAAACAAAGGCTGTAAAAAAACAGAACATGCAAAATAGTACGTCTTAAACTACATCATATGTTGAAAGAGATTAGTTTAGCTTCACTTCTTTCAAGCACAGACCACTTGCAGTGTTATACAACCATTCAGGGAACAACCTCCTGCATTTCTTTCCTGCTTCCTTCCAAGGTTCTGTATCTGCCCCCCTCAAGTAAACACAAGAACATAAGGCATAAGTAAATGGATATTTGCAATTCTTGGTTGAACAGACAATTTTTGTAATGGAAGGTATAATTTGTATGAATGCAGCCTCAATGCTCTTTCCTACCACAGTTACATCTTTGAATTCATGGAATAGAAAAGATCATTTGAAGAGATTTTTGCCTTTTACTAGGAAGGCTTTTAAACAGAGTTGAGAATGTAAAATTTTTGTAGTGGAATAGTCTCCCAGTGTCTCCTTTACAAATTACTCTTTCAAAAGGCATTTTGTTGGGGAGGAGATTTAGCTCAATGGTACTGCCGCCTGCCCCGCAAGCGCAAGGTCCTGAGTTTGATTCCTGGTACCAAAAAAAAAAAAGCATTTTGTTGATGACATTTTCCACTTCTAATATAAAGCTATTTATAAAAATTTCATTGTGGTTTTAATAAGCACACAACATTATATTTTTATTGATGAAACGCTAATAGATCTAAGTAATTTATAAGAATGTTTGGTTTTATTTGAAACAATAAGAATTTCCTAGAGATGCATAAGTGGATATAAATCTCTGAATGTCAATTTTTCCATCTAAGTAACTAGATTGATTGTAGTAGCAATCGGTAGTACAATTGAGGCACGTGTGTGTGCCTCCTTTTCCAGACGTTTAGATTAGGTTGTCGTTCATATGCTCAAATGGATAGAAATTTATCCTTTTGGTATATATCACATTGCAAATTATAGTTATGTATTTGCAAAAATAATTATATTTATTATAATCATAGGAATATGTGGAAGAAATTTTATAACATATGCTCCCTACCATTTCTCTATACAGCTCTGTGGAGCTATAGGGTTTAAAGATAAATGCCAGAAAATGTTTTTCCTGAAGAATCATCTACAACACATCCCAAATCACATTAAGGGTACTTGGAATATATTTTTTTTAGAATATAACATTTAAGCATTGACTATCCTGCTATGTGATAAAATTTTCATTTGTCTAAAAATTATTGTGCTATTTTAAGTTGGCTTATTTGCAACTCTGATAACTTCAACATTTAGTAACAAACATTTCTAGGTAATGTACGTAGATAAGGAAAAAAAGGTTCAATTTTAAATACAACTTCTAAGTTTTAGGGCAAAATGATCAGGAAACAAGTAAACAAGGAAACTCAGATGGCAGTAACTGCCATTAAGCAAATTTTAAAAATACTGGGTTGGATGAAAAAAAACAGAGTACAAGGTAGTGTTTAGATTTGGTTGCTGGGAAGCCCTCAGAATGTGTAGAACCAGGAGTAGAAACTTTCTGAAGGTGAAAGTTGAGCTGAAGAAATGAAGAATCATAAGATCCTAAAGCAAGATAAAGTTTATAAGTTATAATAAAAAAAAGACAGCCCAAGCATGTTCACCAAGACACATAGTTCCAGAGAATGGTAGTGATGAAGTTAAATAGGTAGACTTGAGACAAATAATAGAGTCTTAAAGTTTTATATTTCTTACAAATGTACTGAAATGGCATTGGAAATTTCTTAGAAATGTGGTTCTTGACCTGACTCATATTTTTAAAACATTACTTTGGTTGAAAATTTATGGTATATATATGAATAGCAGGAGATGGATCTGGAGACTGTATCTGTTGTCCAAATGGTTTAGAAAAAGGTGGTGCTTGTAGATGTAGATATTTAAGGTGACTGTGATACTTTTTGGAGGGCATATGTTTAAGGGTTGATTGGATTAAAACGAGAAGGTTGAGGAAACAGAACTGAGGGAGAATTTGGGTTTTATAGCGTAATGTACAGAGTGAATGGTAGTGTCATTTATCAATATGCAAAAATCTTTCAATGGTGTGTGATGATGAAATGTCCTCAGAGTCAAATTATTTATGCAAAAGTACATACTGAGATGAAATGGAAGATCAGTTTGAGAAATATAATTTGGTAGTTTTAGAGCTAACCATATAAAATATTATTAAGGCTTATTTGTTTTTGGACGAGCAGCAAGATATTCTTTTGTGTATATTAAAATAAAGTTTAAAATAATTGATACAGTACAATAAAGCTATAGAATAGCAGTACTAGTGAAAAATTAAATGTTACACTAGAGGTAAATAAGAGATCTTGGGTAAACTAACAGACTAAAACCTGCTAGCAGGTGCCCTGGGGCAATTCAGGATATGAAACACAACTTTTTCACTGAGAGAAATGTTCCTAAAAGGAAGGTTTTGGGATAAACACGCTGGTCAGAGATTAAAGGTCATTTATTTGACAAATTCAGCAAATATTTATAGAAACCAGTGAAACTGAAGCAGAGAACCCTTAGGCTCTAGCCTCAGGACAGGGCCTTACAGTTCACATCTGGGAGGAGAAAGATAGGTTTTCATCAGCAAGAGCAGTCACTGCCTGTTACTCACTTGGCCTTCTGACACCTTCAGCATCATCTGAGCAGTTTTTCCCTTTTCTTTCTGCAGCCAGAAGGTAGTTGTTATACAGCACATAAAAGTACCTGATGCCCATGTTGGGAAGGAATCTGGTTGGCTAGTGCAGCATCATAACTCATACCATTTCTACTATGATTTGACAACAATAAAGCCTTACCTTTTATCATCAAGTACTACACTAGATTCTTTTTATTTTCTTCATGTTCTCTTACTTGTCTTATGTTCCATCGTTGAATGGGAGTAGGCCTTTCTCCTGCAGTGAAAGGAATAAGCTGCCAATAGCATGGGTACTGGACGGAGGTTTTGCTGGACTAATATTTCCTTTGTCTGGTATTTCTCCCGAAAGCATCAAAACCTCTAAAGCTGACTCATTGTGATAGGAAACACAGCCACAGTTTCAGTGAACATGCACTGCACCTTTACTACTTGCTTGAAATTAAATAAACCAACATGCATGAGATATCATATGAGTGGTAAGAGATAGATGGTAAACAAGCAAACAAGTGGGAGACTGATGGGCAAGTAAAGTCCTTTAAGTTGTGAATAATGCTGTGTGCACAAAGAATGAGTGCCCTGAGCCAATAAACAGGCCAGGATGGCCCCAGAGTGTAAAGCTAATAAGCACAGAATGAAGCATATACTGGGTAGAAGAAACAAAATGCAGGAGAAGAGATCAAGGTACAAGAGGACCTGAGGCTGTTAGGGGAAATTTTCTTGACTTTCTAAAAATGTGAAGCATTAGTGAATCTCAGTACCAAAGAGGGGACATTGATTTTTTTTTTTAATAAATAGAATGCTTTAGCGTGTATGTATTCTTTCTCCATTTATACATAATTCTTTAATATCAAATGTATTAATCTAAATTTTAAAGTTTTGGATTTGCATACAAAAGAGCATATTTTGTGTTTCTCATGTGTCAGTAGAAGGAATACCACAAAAACATAAATTTTTAAGATAGCACAAAAACTGGAAACAAATAGTGAATATATAATTGAATACATTAAAATGGTTAATCAGCTGAAAAATTAATTCTACCAAACCTCTACTAAAATGAACTCCTTTTCTATTGATAAATTAATTATTTAAAACAATTAAATTGGGGAAGGACATTTTAGGAGAAAATAGCTTCTTATACCCAAAGATCACTAGGAAGCTACCTATATTTGAATAAGATATGTTTATTATATTTTGTAAAATGAGACTCTGCATGTCTTGAAATCCATGGAATGTTTCAGTAAGAGTGTTATAGAGAAATTCAGATTCAGGCTGGTTAAGTAATTTAGGAGAGGTTTGAGGAATGAATTTTGCTCTAGATTAGATGCCATCAGGAAGCTAGGACAGTTCTATGATTGTATATATTAATAAACAACCATGAATGAAGCAGTGTTTGTTAGATAAGTAACAATCACTCATATAAAATGAGACTGGGTTACCTCAGTGATTTCTTTGTTGATGATATTTTGCCTGAATTTAATATTTAGCATTTAATTTAGCATATCACTTAAATATATCATTAAGAAAATATAGTATGGAATTTAAATATTATATTATATAAATGATATACCATTTAAATAGTAAAATGATAACAAATAATAATAAATGATAACAACTTTATATAACATTATATATCAATCTATTGTATTTATTATATTTCTAGTATCTATCTACTATTTTATCTATATCTATCATAAAATATCTATTATATTTCTAGTATCTAACCTCTTAAATATATTGAGTAATTCTCAGATGTTGAATTGCCTTCTTCACAATGAGATCTTCCCGTCTGTTAATGTACCTCCTGCTTTGATTCCTCTTGGTTTGTAAGTGATGAGAGGTGCTCAGTGTAAGTATCTACCTTAAAAGATTAACTAGAGTATCTTTTCTAAATCTGAATTCATTTTCTGAGTGTCACATGGTAACTCAAAAGATCACAAGTCTCGAGGTAGTGCCTGCTACTTTCTTTCTTGACATTGGAGGAGAATTCAGGCTTGAGTTTCTACCTCCACAAAAGAGCAGCCAGCTGTTTATTTATG
Organism: Heterocephalus glaber; assembly: GCF_053883595.1. Lineage (NCBI taxonomy): Eukaryota > Metazoa > Chordata > Mammalia > Rodentia > Bathyergidae > Heterocephalus > Heterocephalus glaber. Next base: position 9,813,556 of record NW_028258142.1, on the reverse strand, counting down.
TATATATATATATATATATATATATATACACACATATATATATATGTATGTATATATATGTATATATATGTGTATATATATGTATATGTATATATATATTTATTTACTTACTTATTTACTTATACTGGCGATTTAACCCATTGCCTTTACGTTGAGCTACATCCTTAGACCTTTTGCTAATTTTTAATTTTCATAAAAGCTTTCACTAAATTGCTAAGCTGATGAGGCTGTCTTTAAACTTCTGATTCTCTTATCTCAGATTGATAGGATGCTAAGATTACAGATGTTTGCCACTATATTAGGCTCATCTATTTATTGACCTAAAAAGAATTACAATTATTCTATAAACAATTACACATAAGTTGGTTTTCTTAATATTCCATCTCTAGATCTAGTGGTGGAGACTTTGGAGTGGGAAATGGTAAGAGTCTCAGATGACCTGGGGACATGCGGCTAAAACTGTATCAAAATCCACTATGGAAAGTTACCTCAATACCATTTTTAATGCCTGATATCCCAACCTAGACTCTGTGGCATTCTTTGTCCTCTAGATATTTTGGGTTGAATTACATTGTACTTACAGGAAAAGGTCTTAATATTTGAAGCTGATCAAATGACAAATGTCACAGTTGCTAGACATCTAATCACTAAATGATTTTTGAAAGAGAATGTCATTTACACTTTGAAATTAAATGAATGTCAAATAACAGTGTTATATCTAGTTATGATCTGTGAGACCTGCAAAGCATTTATTTTTCAGTTCAATCTCACCTACCAGAAGTTAATTATTTTAACTTGAGCTTAAGAATCCAAATAATATTACAAGAATTGCTCTAGTCATTGCTAGAATTAAAAATTGTCCAAAAAATAATTCTCGATAATGATATTTTGCAAGAGACTTGTGAATATTACATGAATCATTATTATAGATGTGAATATAATGCCTTTAGTTGTAAATATATGTCTCATTTAGATTTATTTTTTCTATATTTTTTATTGGAAATTTCCACCTTTACATAATCTCTTTTGGTTCTTATATTTCTCAGATTCCCCTGCCCTCCCTTCAACCCCTCCATCCCTCCCTATTTACAAAGACTTTGTTTCCATTTTTACATTTTCTCATATTGATTTCATTCCCTTCTTTCCTTTCCCCTAACCCTCCCACTTCACCTTTGCCTTTGGATCCTTTCTTCCTATTTCACATTATCTATTATACATTTTAGTCCTTATTTACACTTTCAGTTTCTCACACTAGAGAAACTATTCAGTATTTGCACATGTGCATCCTATTTATTTCACTTAAGAGTATCACCTCAATGTGCATCCATTTAGCAATAAATGTCTCTAATTTATCACTTTTTATGGTTGAGTAGTACTCCATTATAAAAAAAACCCCACATTTTCTTTATCGAGTCTCCAGTTGATGGACAATTGGGATGCTTCCAAGTTTCAGCTATTACAAACTGTGCCATTATGAAAATGAGTAGACATATATAACTGTGGTATGATTCTTTTAATTCCTTGGGGAAGATACCCCTAGGGGAATAGCTGGGTCAAATGGGATTTCCAGTCCTAGTTCTTTGAGGTGTCTCCATACTGATTTCCACAGTGGTTGCAGCAGTCTGCACTCCCACCAGCAGTGGAGCAGGGTTCCTCTTTCCTCACATCCCCGCCAGCATTTGTTATTGGTTGATTTCATTATATCAGCCATTCTTTCTGGGGTGAGGTGGAATCTCAGTTTTGTTTTCATTTGCTTCTCTCAATTAACTAGTGATGTTGAACATTTTTTCATATGTTTATTTGCAATTTCTACTTTTTGTCTGAGAACTATCTGTTCATTTCAGATGCCCATTTTGGATTGGGTCTTAAATTTAGGAGGTCTGATTTTTTTAAGTTCGTTATAGATTCTAGATAGTAGACCGTTGTCTGAGGAAAGCAAGTGAAAATTTTTTCCAACGTTGTGGGTTGTCTGTTCAAACTGATGGTGGTTTCTCTTGCTGTGCAGAAGCTTTTTAACAGGAAGAGATCTCACTTGTTGATTGTGCTAGTTCACGGGCAACTGAGGTTTTGTTCATAAAATCTTTTCCTACACCAATGTCTTCAAGAGTTCTATCTAACTTCTGTTCCAACTGGTTTAGAGTTTCTCTTTTAATATTTAGATCTTTAATCCATTTCAATTTTAGTTTAGTGCATGGTGAGCGATATAGGTCCAGTTTTAATCTTTGGCAAGTTGAAAGCCAATTTTTCCAGCACCATTTATTAAAGAGGCTATCTTTCCTCCAGTGAGGGTGTTTGGCTCCTTTGTCAAAGATGAGGTAGCTGAGTGTGTCTGGAGTTGTTTCTGCATCTTCTAATCTGTTCTACTGGTCCTCAGGTATGTTTTCTGTTGTTGTTGTTTGTTTGTTTGTTTTTGCAAATAACATGCTGTGTTTAATCACAGTAGCTTTGTAGTATAGTTTCAAGTTGAGGGTTCTGATACCCCCTGCCCTGTCTCTGTTGCCTAGAATTGCTTTTGCTATTCTGATTCTCTTCTTGTTCCTAATGAATTTTTGGATTGTTTTCTCAAGGTCTATGAAGTATGGTGCTGGGATTTCAAGTGGGAATGCATTGAATCTATATAGCAGCTTTGGAAGTATGGCTGTTTTCACTATGTTGATTCTTCCTACCCATGAGCAGGGGATGTCTTTCCATTTTCTGATATCATCTTCAATCTCTCTTTTCAGAGTGCCATAGTTTTCAGAGAAGAGGTCTTTGATTTCTTTTGTTAGGTGGATTCCTGGGTATTTCAGTTTTTTGGGTGCTATTGTGAAAGGAATTGTCTGCCCTATTTCTGTCTCAGTGCGTCTGTTGTTCATATGGAGGAAATCTTTTTGTGTGTGTGTGTGTTGATCTTATAACCAGCTACTTTACTGAATTTGGTTATTAAGTCTAGAAGACTTTTGGTGGAGTTCTTGGGGTCTTCTATATAGAGTATCATGTCATCTGCAAATGATGACAATTTGACTTCTTCATTTCCTATCTTTATTCCTTTTATTTCTTTCTCTTGTCTAATTGCTGTGGATAATGTTTCCAAGACTATATTAAACAGGAGTAGTGATAGTGAACATCCTTGTTGTCTTCCTGATGTTAGTGTGAAGGGTTTCAGTTTTTGATGATTTAGTATGATATTGTCTGTTGGTTTTTCATAGATGGTTTTTATCAGATTGAGGTAGAGACCATCTATTCCAATTTTTTGTAGGGTTTCTATCATTTGTGTTGGATTTTGTTGATTGCTTCTTCTGCCTCTATTGAGATGATCATATGACTTTTTTACCTTGGCTCTATTGATGTAGTGTATTACATTTATTGAATTGGATATGTTGAACCATCCCTGTATGTCTGGGATGAATCCCACTTGGTCAGGGTGTATGATCTTCTTGATGATCTTCTGCATTCTATTTGCCAGTATCTTATTAAGGATTTTTGCATCTATGTTTATTAGTGAGATTGGCCTATAGTTCTCCTTTTTGGCTGGGTCTTTCTCTGCTTTGGGGATCAAGGTGATGCTTGCTTCCAGGAATGAATTTGGGAGTATTGCTTCCCTTTCAATTTAATTGAAGAGTTTAAACAGTAGTGGCAGTAGTTCCTCTCTAAATGTCTTGTAGAATTCAGTGGTGAAGACATCAGGACCTGGGCTTTTGTTAGTTGATAAGTTTATAATTATGTTTTCAATTTCATTGATTGATATTGGGTCATTTAGAATTTTTAGGTCTTCTTTGTTCAACTTTGTTAATTCAAACATATCTAGGAATCTGTCCATTTCTTCTGTGTTTTCCATCTTATTAGTATATAGCTTCTCAAAGTAGGTATTGATGATCCTCTGGATTTCTGCTGGTCCACTGTAATTTCATCCTTTTCATTCCTAATTGCATGGATTTTGGCCTTTTTTGTCCTTTTTCTGATAATTTTAGCTAAGGGTTTTTCAATTTTGTTTATTCCGTCAAAGAACCAACTCTTGGCTTCATTGATTTTTTGTATTGTTCTCTTAGTCTCCATTGCATTGATTTCTGCTCTGATCTTCATAATTTTCTCCCTTGTATGAGATTTGACTTTGTCCTGCTCTTGTTTTTCTAGAAACCTGAGGTTCATCATCAGGTTGTTTAATTGGACTTACTCTGTTTTCCTAATATGAGTATTCAGTGCTATGAATTTCCCCAATAAGACTGCTTTCATCGTGTCCCATAGATTCCAATATGTTGAATTACCATTGTCATTTAATTGTAGGCACTGTCTGATTTCTTCTTTAATTTGCTCTGTGACCCATTGGTTATTCAGAAGTGTGTTAGTCAATTTCCATGTGTTTATGAAATTTTTGCGGTTTCTTTTGCTATTGATCTTCAATTTCATCACACTATAGTCTGATAACACATGGAATAACTTTAATTCCTTTGCAGTTACTTAAACAAGTTCTATGAGCAACCATGTGGTCAGTTTTGGAGAACAATCCATGTGGAGCTGAAAAGTAGGTGTATTCTGATTTTGTGAGGGTGGAACACTCTGTAAACATCTGTTAAGTTCATTTGTTCAAGAGTTTCACTGAGTTCTAGTATTTCATTGCTTATTTTTTGTTGAGTTAATCTATCTATTTGTGACGATTGGGTATTGAGGCCCCCCACTACTATTGTATTAGTGCTTATTTGATTTTTCATGTCCATTAGTATTTGTTTTATATAGTTGGGTGCACTAGTTTATGGTGCATATATGATTGTTATCTCTTATGACAATCTTTATCTTTATTATTTTCATCTCTTCATCTTGTATTGTTCCCTTCACAAGCATGTAGTGTCCTTCTTTATCTCTCTTAATCAGTGTTGGTTTGAAATCTACTTGATCTGCAAAGAGGATAGCTACTCCTGCTTTTTGGGGGGTTCCTTTCACATGGACTATTGTTTTCCACTCTTTAACTTTCAGTCTCTGAGTTTCTTTTTGAATTAAGCATGTTTCTTGTATGCAGTATATTGTTGGATCTTGCTTCTTGACTTCTTTTGCCAGTCTATTTCTTTTGATTGGTGAATTGAGCCCATTAATATTGATGGTTATAACTGATACACATTGACTTATCCTTGTCATGACTTTTTTTTTTTTTATGGTTTCTCCCCCTTTGCATTTCATTTCTTTTGTGCCCCTTGGATTCCTTCTGCTGGGATTCCTGGGGCTGTGATCCTTATTATCTTTTCCTAGGATATTGTCTAAAATTTTGTGGAGTGCTGGTTTTGTGTTCATGAAGTTCCTAATGTGTTCTTTGTCATGAAAGTATCTTATTTCTCCATCAATTTTGAAAGATAGTTTTGCAGGGTACATCAATATGGGTTGGAGGCTGTTTCCCTTTAGGCCCTGAAATATGTCACTCCAAGCTCTTCTTGCCTTGAGGGTTTGTGTTATGAAATCATCTGTGATTCTAATGGGCTTTCCTTTGTGTGTGATTTGTTTCTCTTCTGCAACTGCTTGTAGGATTTTGTTCTTCTGTTGGGTTTCTGGACTCCTAACTATTATATGCCTATGTGTAGATTTTTTTTGATCAAGGCTAGTTGGAGTCCTGTATGCCTCCCTTATCTGTATGTCAAGTTCTTTTTTTTTTTGGCACCAAGGATCAAACTCAGGTCCTTGCGGTTATGGGACAGACAGCAGAACCACTGAGCTAAATCTCCGGTCTTGTATGTCAAGTTCTTTCCTGCTGCTTGGAAACTTTTCTGCCATCACTTCTGTTAACAGCTTTTTATGCTGTCTGCACTCTCTTGGTTCTTTGTTGTCTCTTATCAGTCTTATGTTATTCTTCTTTGCTTCATCTAGCAGCTGCTGGATTGATTTCTCATGGTCCCTTACTATTTTAAGAAATTTTTCTTTTCCTGTTCACTAATTGCAATCTTATCTTCTCTATCTGAAATTCTGACCTTACATTGGTTAGAATTACTGCTGCATAAACTTTCAATGGAGTTTTTAATCTCCTGGATATCTGTTTCATGGATTCTGTTTCCTATGTTGAGATTCTATCATGTTCCTCAACTCCTCTATTTTTTTATCTGTGTCCTCTCTAGATTTATTAATCATGTCTTGCACTATGGACACAATCTCTGCTGATGTCTGAGAAATTATTTCTGATTTCATTTTTTCCAAATCCTCTTTCATTGCCAGTTCAGGGAGTCCAGGTGGTTGAGTGTCAGATTGTTCCATCTGGTTGCCCTTTGGGGTTGCCTTAGGTGATCTGGAAGTCTGGTTTTGAGACTTGTTTATGTGTCTTCTCATTTCAACAGGGTAGGGGAGGATGTGTGCTACTGGCGCCCATGTAGCTCACCTCCTCGAAGCTCTGAGTGGTGGTATAGTGTCCAGGAAGGTTCACTACCTCTTCTCTGGGAGCAGCTCTGTTCCTCTGCAATTGGGTCATATACCACTTACTTTTTTGTACAGTTAAACAGAAGGCAAAGAAAAAGTAATGCTTTTATCTTTGCCATCTGAGAATTGTAGGTAACTTGTACTATCATTTCTAGAAGAAGTGTTTTGGAGTTAAAAGGAATGCCAGTATTTTCCAATGTGTGTTTAGCTTGCACAGTGAGATTTTTAACATCTTCCATCAGGTGGTTCCTTGATGATTATGCCGTAGAGGGCAGCAGATCTACTCTCCTCCTCTTGTTGTTCATCCCTGGAGGGGGTTTAAGAGTCATGTCATGCAACTCATGGATGGGGTTGCTTCTCACATGGTGTCACAGGTGTCACATAATACTGATGAACAGCCTTTGTGGGGACCCAGAGAAGGCCTGTGGGGGAACAAAAAACAGATTCCTATTCCCTCCCCTAGGTTAATAATTCTGTTGAGCCCATCCATTCTGGGCTGGACAATGGATAATGGTAATAAAGTGTTTCTCCACTGCAGGGGAACTTCAGAGTCACAATTCATAAAATTTAAATTAAATAGTACTTTAGATACTTGTTCTTGTGGGGGAAGTTTCTCCATCATATTCCTCACTTTTTTTAATAATTGGGTTTTGAAGACTCATTGATTTGTTCTATAATAGCTTGTATCATGTGGTTATTAGGGGTACTGGAGACATGTTTAACATATCAGAATTGGAGGAATCTTTGTAGAGAATTGGAAGTATAGTCAGGGACATTATGTGTTACAGTTTGTGAGAGTAATTTCATTACAAAAAATATGAATGTAAATGATGTTTAACATGTTTTATAGTTTCACTTGATTATAAGGAGGCATATAGGTAACCAGAGTAGGTATCTATAGAAACATGAATATGCTTAATCTTATTAAAAAGGATTATGAGTTATGTTTATTTGTTCAATTTTATTAGTGTTAAATCACATTGACTCTTGTTGAAGAGTAGATTTTATCTATGACAGTTTGGGTATTTATGAACAATTTGCTTTTTTAACTTGATAATGTATGACATAGAAGGAGTTGAAAAGGTCTTTAGCCCCTTGATGAAAGAATTGATGAGAAGCAAGAGCTTCATTCAGAGTGGTAGAGAATAAAATCAAAAAATCGATGTGAGTATTGCCCTCCACTTGAGAGCTAGGGAAAGTAGGGTGAGAGTGCTTATTTGTAACATAAAAAAGATGAGGTCTGACAAGTTTTTTCCAGATGTCTGAACATAAGAAAGAGAGTCTCATCATTTCCATTATGTACTTGTAGAGTCTCCACAACATAGACCAATTCAGTAAAAAGATTTAAGGTTTTATCAGGGAACTGTTATTTTTTGTCAATCATGGTGATCTTAGGGATTGTATCTTTGTAAAAAGTTAACAGATAACAATTATGAAGTTTTATGGAGAAAATGTGAGATCAAAGGAAATATAACATATTAGCATAACAATTGGAATTATTATATTATATATGAAGATACTTTTATCTAAATTTGTTATTTTCAAGAGTGTCATCTAAGAAGAATATATATTTCCATAGATATATTTTATGTAACATTATTGAACTGTACACTGACAGCATTTGTAAGTGTTGTAACACATGTACGATATACACATAAAAATCACATAAGGATAAACCTTGAAAAAGTATTAGCACCATATGGCTGGCTGTTTTATGTTGGATTGGCATGCACATTTCACCACAAATAGCTAGAAAACAAGTAAGGAAAAGCCAGATATTAAGCTTTAAAGTTTACTACCGTACATAATTTTAGCCTAGAAGTCACCAGTATGATGATTTTTATTTTTGTATCTTTGAAAATCTTTACATTTGGAAAACATAAATTCCTTTAATACACCATGAAGTCAGCAGTGAGTGTTCTAAATTAGGTCAGAACTGACCTATAAGGCAGTTTTTTCCTATTTCTTGTCATTGATTAATTTAGGTATCTCTGCTAGTTATGTAAAAACCTAATGTCTACTGTTAATCTCAGAAATGACAATTATAGTTTTTGTCTTAAAGGATCAGTTAAAGTTGGCAGATAGGAAGGATTCATTGATGAAAGTCAGGGGCATAGTCCCCTAATCTTTGAACAACAAAGAGCTATTATAAGAAATAACCTGGGTTCAACCAAACTAACAGGAACACAATCTTTAAATAACCACACATATATATTTCTTTCTGGAAGCTGTATCTTCTACATAATTTTTCTCAACATACTTGAGCCTTCTAGTTTTGTCAGTTTTTCTTCACTTTTTATTTCTGTTAGGGCAAGAAGTTTATCATACAAAATCCTCACATCATATTTTCTTCTTTGTTCTAACTAATGTAATGGTTCCATAACAAACCTGGTGTGGCCATTTGAATTTTCAAGTGCCAGTCTCCCTCTTTTTCTCTTTGGTCTCATATTATTACATTTTAAATTTGGCTGCCTGCCAAAAGACCTTTAGGTAGCCTTGAATAGTACTTTTATTTTGACTGAAGCAGCAGAAGAGAACATTAGCCCTATAATTATAGTTTAAAACCTTTCAATATATAAGAAATATTTTATGCATATCAATTAAACAAAAATAACAATTCAAATTGGAAGTCACAAGTAAATTGATCCATCAGCTAAGATTTGTAACAATGGGCTCTTGTGAATTTAAGAACTAATATCTATGTCGAACAAACCATCTGGAGCAATGTCCTAGAAAGAATTTCTTTACCCTATCTTTGTTTTTCTAGGCATAAAATTTTCATTTTTTATTTCTGGTTGGTCCCCATGACTGAGTTTTTAAAAATCCAATCCTGAATTGTTTCTCTGTGCATTTAAACCCAATCTAGAATTCCTCAGTTACACATTTGATTCCTGAAAATGTTTGGACTACCAAGAGGTAGTATTTATAATCTAATTTTCTACTTTGGCTCATGCACAAATTTGTCTCATAACCAAAAATGTCTCTTTTATCTCTCTCTGCAGTGGTTTTGCTGTCTCTAGAACAATACTCTTGGGTGCTCTATGGCTCTGTGTGGAGATAGAATGTCAGGCAAAGTAGGCCACCCAAAACTGGGGTAGAACATGCCTCCTTCTCTACCAGAACCTGGTTGATCCATGCACAAAATCTTCTCTGTGAGCCCCTAAATGTACGAAATGAATTTATGTGTCCATACCTAAATTGAAATCCACAGGGAGCAAAAGCAAGGTTTTAATAAGTTTTGGCTATCCTGAAATCCCATATGAATAGTTTTCCATGGAAATTTCAAGAAAAGGCCACCCTCCCCCACCCAAAAAAAAACTAGAAGAGAAAAGAAAAGAAAAATTTTGTTGAACTCAACCAAAATACCTACAGATTTTGTAAACAGTTTCTAGCATAGATTGAACAGACAGGCAAACATGGAGAAAACACTAGCATTCAAATCAAAGTGTTCTCACATATATTCTTCATGGCATGCTTGAGCCTGTGAAAAATATTGATGGGGATTCCTTTTACCTGATAAAATTTTTCCAGTTTATCACTGTCTCTCCCTCCCTCCCTCCATCCTTCCCTCTCTCTTGTTAAACAGGTCCAATTGGCATATGGTATTGCAATTTAGAGTCCTCTCACTTTGACCACCTCTTTTTGTCCCTAGATGGTAAGAGGCAGAAGGAAGCTTTTAGATGGAGCTGAGGGAGAAGGAGGAAGCTTTTCTACGGGAACCTCCTTTGTTTGAATAGATTAAATAGCTATCCTGCAAAAATAGTATGTAGCAAGATGCAGAACCTTTACTGGAATCAATGACTGTCTTAGCTTTTCTCCCATATGTTTCCAACCCTCCACCTCCAGACTTATCTCTAAAGGAAACCAATGGCATTTATGGTGAATCACTATTAAGCACATAATGAGCTGGAGCTCAGAAACTTTACATCCAGATATCTTCAAGAGACACTGCAAATGTTCCTTAAATAAATGTTTTTCTTCTTGAAAATTGTTCAATTTCTTATAATATGTTTGATACATATTGTAGGCACAGAAGAAGAAATGAAAGTAAAAGAACAAAAAGAAAAAAATGGACTGCCACCACTTGCTTAGAAATTGGAAGGCAAAGTACCTCTGGGCTAATAAACCTAACCTTTGACCTTGCTGTGGCTGCTTATGTCCTTACTGGAACGAGAAGTTGGATACCCCTCTTACTTTTCTTTTGGAAAGTTGGTCCTCTACACTGATTTGCAGAAGCAAATTTTGTCTCACAGTTTTGTGCCTTACAGTTTTTCCTCACATGAGGGGCCCTTTGTAGCAGTGTGCAACTATGGTGGCACAGAAGATAAAAATTTGTGGGTTTTTTTTTTTTGGTACCGGGGATCGAACTCAGGTCCTTGCGCTTGCACAGCAGGCGGCGAAACCACTGAGCTAAATCCCCGGCCCTAGAAGATAAAAATTTACTTGGAGTCAAGTCCAGTTTATACTTCAAGAGACCCAGACGGACTGCTTCCCTGAGACTTATCAGCATGAGAAAGCTTCAGGCAAACAACCTTGTAGTGAGAAATGCTTGGCTTTCTATTTATAATCCAAGGATGTGAGAACAAAAGTACAGAAGAAAAACATTTTTTGTGGGTATTTTGGTCAGGGGACAAGGAAGGAACAGGATGGTCTGCTATGTGATGCATGTCTTCCAAATCTAAGCAAGCTTGTCAGGGCAGGAAAAACACAGTGACTAGAGAAAACATCTCTGAAAATTACTTGTATTTGATCCTGCTCAGCTGATCCCCTGCCGTCTGTTCTAATCTTTAAGCATGCATTGCTAGAGCAGTATGCTGTTGCTCCAGGTGTCCCCATTGTAGCACTCATTTCAGTCACTCCTCCAGCCAGAGTCTGTCCACACTTACATGCTCTCACTTATGTCAGATCTTTAAATATTTGCTAGTCAAGCAGGTGGAAAATAAATCTTAAATTTGTTTTCTCTGTTTATTAGTGAAGTAACATATATATTCATAGAGCTGATGATAATTAAGGTTTACTGTTCTGGAATTGCTTATTTTAAAATATTTGTGTGTGAAGATATTGTTTTTCATATTTGTAAGCAATGTTAAAATATGCTTTAACCAAAAGTTTGAAAGTTAAATGTGCTATAAACATCTTGCAATCTGATGTCTGCTTTTTCTCTACATTTATAGTTCTTTTTTGCTGTTCAAAAGGTACACATTTATATACAAAATACAAAGCCTGTATTTTGCTAAAGAATCTCCTCCTTACAGTTATTTTTTTCTACAAGATCAAATATTTTGCTTTTGCTATTATGGGATGTGAATCACTGGATTTGGTTTGATTCTTTTCTCGTCCATTGTACTATTTTTCTGTCTTCACCATTAATTCACTTCTTTTCATCACACAGCAGTAGTCAATATCTTTCTTCACGGGTATTCCAGATCACATGATCTCTTTCCCCCATTTCATTGTTCCTTATATTTCAAAACACATCTCCCCTGACTCTAATAAAATAAATCTCTTTCCCATCTTCCTTGGAAGTGGTGGTCACATGTTCTCCAGGTCATAGTAGTCACACATAGCCACATGAGACTTCAATTCACAAGTGAATCTTTAAAGAAATAGAGGTATCCTGATGTGTGTCTCTTGAGCAACAGGAGGAATCAAGGCTATCTCAGATCTGTGTTGGTTACAGTAAAATCTCAATTTGAGAAGCTCAGTAGTTTGGTCTTTTGGTGGTCAAAAGAAGTATACTGCTTCATTCCAACAGTTGTGGCAGTAGCTCCTTTCTGAGATGGATTCTTTAGTTATGAAGTGGTACGTCATCACTTAGTATTGAATGTGTTTCTCTCAAGATACCACTTATTCTTGGAGATAAAATATTCAAAAATAAAATTATTTCTTCTACTTAGACTAACTTAAATTATATTTTGTATAACTAAAACCATGGAGCTATAAATAGCTTGCTAATAAGATTACATCTGTTTCAAGAATGTACATGTAGATCTTTATATTTGAAAGAGTCTAACTTTCCTCTGGGTCCTTGTTTACTCATACAGCATCCAACAAAAACCAAATTTGAATATTTACTCAATTTTTAATGAAGTAATGATATAAAAAAGATAAGATGGTCTTCTTTCAAGGTCTTCACATTACATATATTTGTGAAACTTTCATATTATTTAGGTTAATATTTTTAAAGAACATATTACATTTTCTTTCATATAGCATTTTTATTAATGTTTCATTTAATTTATTTCCATATGATCTTCAGCAAATTAAAAATAATGAAGTTATTTAAAATTCCTTCTTTTCTTTGAAATTTTATTTTTTCATAAATGAGTATACAATTTCATTCAACATGTTATAAATCTATTGGTTTTTCTTCAAACTCTTATTTTGATGAATTATAATAATAGGTTTTCTGATATTAAAGATCACATACCTATCATGAGCCAAATAAATTCTTTATATAATGTCACTTTTATACATTATCATCACTTATTTCTTTAGTTTTCGCTATCCAAGCTAATCAGTGAAATTGATCCCTAAAGTATTTATTTTTCCTATTAATATTTTTTCTAATTTTTCCCCCTTCCCCTGACCTCCCTTCAACCCCTCCATCCCTCCCTATTTACAAAGACTTTGTTTCTATTTTTTCATTTTCTCATATTAATTCCATTCCCTTCTTTCCTTCTCCCTACCCCTCCCACTTCCCCTTCCACTTTGCACCTTTTCTTCCTATTTCACATTATCCATTATACCTTTTAGTCCTTATTTACACTTTCAGTTTCTCACACTAGGGAAACTATTTGGTATTTACACATATGTGTCCTATTTATTTCACTTAAGAGTATCACTTCAATGTGCATCCATTTAGCAATAAATGTCTCTAATTTCTCATTTTTGATGGCTGAGTAGAACTCCATTTTATTAAAAAAACATATTTTCTTTACCCAGTCTCCAGTTGATGGGCATTTGGGCTATTTCCAAGTTTTAGCTATTACAAACTGTGCCATTATGAAAATGGATGCACTTATATAACTGTGGTATGATTCTTTAAATTCTTTGGGGAAGATACCCAGTAAGGGAATAGCTGGGTCAAATGGGACTTCCAGTCCTAGTTCTTTGAGGTATCTCCATACTGATTTCCACAGTGGTTGTCTCTTTCTAATTTTAACATTGGAATGTAACTTGCTTTACATAGAAATAAGAAGTGTTACATTTTTCTTAGTAATGTGTTCAAGATTGGGTCCTGAAAAATCTCTTTCTCCCTTTCCCTGTCTCCTACCTTCCCTTCCAATTTCCTCTTTGTTTCTCTGTGTATATCTTTCAACCATTAATTTAATTCCTTTACTACTATTAATTACTGTACTATTATCCAGGTCACCTATTCGTGTTTGCATGAGTATTGGCATATATTTGATAACATTTCATCTTGCTAGCACAGGCTTGCCTTGAATTCTCTGTGTAGTTCAAGCCAGCCTGGATCCCATGGTAATCCTCCTGTCTCAGCCTTCCAAGTGTTTTTAAACTCCAAGGTCTATGATTGCTGACTCCCATTTCTACTTTCATCCTTACCTTACCCGGCCACCCAAGACATCAATGCAGACTTATTCCTGCTGCTTTTACTTTAGCCTATGTTATTACCTTTTTGTATTTTTGTGATTTTCATGGAGGCTCAGCTTATTCAACTTCACCAATATATTTTAGTGTAAAGGAATTATGGGTAGTTACTAAACGGGAAATGAGAGAGTCACTTTATTTATTGCTTGTTTTTAATATTTTATTTTCATTCTACTGGCGTTTTATTATTACATGTTTTCAGAACAGAATCATTGTATTGATTGTGCAGCAGTAGTGCATGTATAAAACACATCTCATTTCATTTGTTTGTCCCCTACCTTTCTCATCCCTCCCTGCTCCTCCGCACGCTCAGTCCCCTTACCATTTAGAAAAGCTCTATTTCTATTTTGTCTTCAAGTCAGGTAAAATACATCAGTTTTTATCTTCTAATAAAAATTTTAGAGAGTTTCATAATATATATCTCACTAAAGCAATAGAAGTGACACAGTTCCACACCCAGCCGAGGTCTCCAGTCATGCGGAACACGCCAAATCAGCCCGCTGCAGACAGACAGCCACCTGATTCCACACTACAAAGACTCAGAGGACACCAGACCACCAGATCAAGGTACCGAGTCCTGCTGCTCCCGGCCCAGAGGTAGGGGCTTCTGAGCTGTCGTCCCACTGCTCCTGGTCCAGAGGAAGGGGCTTCCGGGTCACCATCCCTCCCGCTGCTCCCAGCCCAGAGGAAAGGGATTTTGGGCCACCTTCTGTCCCGCTGCTCCTGGCCCAGAGGAAGGGGCTTGCGGGCCACAATCCCTCCCAAAACTACCGGCCCAGAGGTAGGGGCTTCTGAACCACCATCCCACTGCTCCTGGACCAGAGGAAGGGGCTTCCCAGCCACCATCTCTCCTGCTGCACCCAGCCCACAGGAAAGGGCTTTTGGGCCACCATCCTTACCGCTGCTCCCAGCCCCTGACCCACCTCTCCCAGCTCAGAGGAGGTAATCCGTGCAGGGGCTAACAGCCCCCTGACCCAGTCAAAATGAGAACACACATAAATAAGTCTCAAAACCAGACTGCCAGATCACCTAGAGCAACCCCAAAGGGAAATGAGATGGAACACTCTGATACGCAACCACCTGGACACACTGAACTGGCAACAAAACGGGATCTGGAAAAAAGGAAATCAGAAATAATTTCTCAGATGACAGGAGAAATTGTGCCCCTAGTGCAAGACATGATTAATAAGTCTAGAGAGGAGCTTAGGAACATGATGGAATCCCAACAAAGAAACAAATGGAATCCATAAAACAGATGCAAATAGATTTCCAGGATATGAAAAATCCATTGAAAGTCTACACAGTGGAATGAGCCAATGTGAGGACAGAATTTCAGATATAGATGATAAGATTGCAATTAGTGACCAGGAAAAGAAAAATTGCTTCAAAACTATAAGAGAACATGAGAAATCAATCCACCAGCTGCTAGATGATGCAAAGAAGAATAATATAAGACTGATCGGGCTCAATGAAGAAACAGGAGAGAGTGGAGATGACATAAAAAATCTCTGCACAAAAATAATGGCAAAAAACTTCCCAAGCAGGGGAAAAGAGCTTGACATACAGATAAGTGAGGCATATAGGACTCCAAATACCCTTGATCAAAAAAAATCTACACATAGGCATATAATTATTAAGATTCGAGAAACTCAACAGAGGAACAAAGTTCTATAAGCAGTTAGAGAAAAGAAACAAATCATATACAAAGGAAAGCCCATCAGAATCACACCAGACTTCTCAAAACAAACCATCAAGGCAAGAAGAGCTTGGAGTGACATATTCTAAGCCTTAAAAGAAAACAGCCTCCAACCCAGATTGATGTACCCTGCAAAACTATCTTTCAAAATTGATGGAGAAATAAGATACTTTCATGACAAAGAGCACCTTAGGAAATTTGTGAATACCAAACCAGCACTCCAAAGAATTTTACACAATATCCTAGGAACAGACATTGAGGATCACAACCCCAGGAAGCAAAGCAGAATGAACCTATCTGGCATGACAAGAAATTAAATGTAAAGGGGGAGAATCCAACAAAAAGAAAAAGTCATGGCAATGACAAGTCAATACATTTCAGTTATAACCATGAATGTTAAGGGTCTCAATTCACCAATCAAAAGAAATAGACTGGCAGAATGGGTCAAGAAGCAAAAGCCAACAATATGCTGCATACAAGAAACACACTTAATTCAAAAGGAAACTCATAGACTGAAAGTTAAAGGGTGAAAAGCAATACTCCATGTGACAGGAACACTAAAAAAAGCAGGAGTAGCTATCCTCTTCTCAGATCAAGTAGATTTCAAACCAACACTGATTAAGAGAGACAAAGAAGGACACTACATCCTTGTAAAGGGAACAATCCAAGAGGAAGTGATGACAATCATAAATATCTATGCACCAAACACTAGTGTGCCCAACTATATAAAACAAATACTAATGGACATGGAAAGTGATCTATGCACTAATACAATTGTAGTGAGGGACCTCAACACCCCACGGTCACAAATAGATAGATCAACTAGACTAAAAATAAGTAATGAAATACTAGAACTCAGTCGAATTCTTGAACAAATGAACTTAACAGATGTTTACAGAGTCTTCGACTCCACAAAATCAGAATGCACATTCTTCTCCCCTGCCCATGGGTCATTCTCCAAAGGAGACCACATACTCACACATAGAACATGTTTAAGTAAGTGCAAAGAAATTGAAGTTATCCCCTGTATATTATCAGACCATAGTGTGATGAAATTGGAGATCCATAGCAAAAGAAACTCAAAAAATTTCCTCAACACGTGGAAATTGAACAACACACTTCTGAATAACCAATGGGTCACAGAAGAAATTAAAGAAGAAATCAGACAGTTCCTTCAATTAAATGACAATGACAATACAACATATCGGAATCTATGGGACACAATGAAAGCAGTCTTATGAGGGAAATTCATAGCAGTGAATATGCATATTAGGAAAACAGAACGAGCCCAATTAAACAACCTGGTGCTGAATCTCAAGCTTCTAGAAAAAGAGATCAGGACAACCCCAAAGCTCATATAAGGGAGGAAATTATAAAGATCAGAGGAGAAATCAATGCAATGGAGACTAAGAGAATGATACAAAAAAATCAATGAAGCCAAGAGTTGGTTCTTTGAAAGAATCAACAAAATTAACAAACCTTTAGCCAACCTTGTCAGAAAAAGGAAAGAAAAGGCCCAAATCCATGCAATTAGGAATGAACATGGTACTGGCCAAGAAACAGACTTGAGGACCAGTGAAACAGATTAGAAGATGCAGAAACAATGCCAGACACACTCTGCCATCTCATCTTCAATAAAGGATCCAAACACCCTCACTGGAGGAAAGATAGCCTCTTTAATAAATGGTGCTGGAAAACTTGGGCTTCAACTTCCCAAAGATTAAAACTAGACCTATATCTCTCACCATGCACTAAACTAAAATCAAAATGGATTAAAGATCTAAATATTAAAATAGAAACTCTGAACCAGTTGGAACAGAGGTTAGGTAGAACCCTTGAAGACATCAGTGCAGGAAAAGATTTTATGAACAAAACCTCAGTTTCCTGTGAACTAGCACAAACAATCAACAAGTGGGATCTCTTCTTCTTAAAAGGCTTCTGCACAGCAAGAGAAACCACCAGCAGTGTGAAGAGACAACCCACAATGTGGGAAAAAATCTTCACCTGCTCTTCCTCAGACAAAGGTCGACTCTCTCGAATCTATAAAGAACTTAAAAAGATCAGACCTCCCAAATTTAAAGACCCAATCTGAAAATGGGCATCTGAAATGAACAGACATTTCTCAGACAAAGAAGTAGAAATAGCAAATAAATACATGAAAAAATGTTCAACATCACTGGTCATTTGAGAGATGCAAATGAAAACAATGCTGAGATTCCACTTCACATCAGAAAGAATGGCTGCTATCAGGAAATCAACCAATCACAAATGCTGGCAGGGCTGTGGGGAAAGAGGAACCCTGCTTCACTGCTGGTGGGAGTGTAGACTGGTGCAAGCACTGTGGAAATCAGTATGGAGATACCTCAAAGAACTAGGACTGAAAGTCCCATTTGATCCCCCTATTCTACTGCTGGGGATCTTCCCCAAAGAATTAAAAAAATCATACCATAGTGATATATGTGTGCCCATGTTCATAGCAGTGCAGTTTGTAGTAGCTAAAACTTGGAAACAGCCCAAATGCCCATCAACTGGAGACTGGATCAAGAAAATGTAGTTTTTTTATAAAATGGAGTACTACTCAGCCATAAAAAATGAGAAATTAGAGACATTTATAGCTAAGTGGATGCACATTGAGGCAATACTGTTAAGTGAAATAAATGGGACACAATGTGTAAATACCGCATAGTTTCTCTAGTGTGAGAAACTGAAAGTGTAAATAAGGACTAAAATGTATAATAGGTAATGTGAAATAGGAAGAAAAGGGGCAAAGGGGAAGGAAGTGGGAGGGCTAGGGGAAAGGATAGAAGGGAATGGGATTAATATAAGAAAATGGAAAAATAGGAACAAAATCTTTGTAAATAGGGAGGACTGGAGGGGTTGAAGGGAGGGCTGGGCAAGGGTGAAAAATAAGAACCAAGAGAAACTATGTAAAGGTGCAAATTTCCAATGATGAATGTCATTATATTGTATACCTAAAATGTACCAATAATTAGAATGAATAATTGATAATGTAAAATAGGAAGAAAAGGTGCAAAGGGTTAGGTGTAGTGGGAGGGGCAGAGGAAAGGAAAGAACGGAAAGGCAAAAATGATGAGAAATGGAAAAAATGGAAATAAAATCTTTGTAAATAGGGAGGTGTGGAGGGCATGAAGGGAGGGCTAGGAATGGGAAAAAATAAGAACCAAGATGCATTATGTAAAGGTACAATGCCCAATGAGAAATGTAATTGTGTTGTATACCTACAATGCACCAATAAAAGAATTTAATACAAAAAAAAGAAGTTACACAGTTTTGCTTATTTTTATTACTTTAAAGGAGAAACAATGTAGCTTTATGTAATGTATTTTAGAAGAGCAACACTTTAGTGGCATGTGAATGTATCATAATTAGAAAATTTGCAACATATAATGTACTTAAAGTGAATATATTCACTTTTTTAAAGTACACTTCCACATCATTCTTATTTAGGAGATACATTATTTCTTAGAACTATATTCATACATATTTTTTCATTTTCATAAAATTGAATATTTAGTTAATTTTTTATAATTAAAAACTGAAACTCTTAATTCTTTAATATTAGCTTATGAAAAGAGTTACTGCATAATAATACACAACCCTTAATTACATTGTCAGGTGAGCCCACTTTACCTTAACAAAAAAGTTACAACAAACATTTTCATAGTGTAAAGCTTTTTCTAGGGAACACAGTATTCAGAGGGGTGATGGAATGGTAGCAGAATTGACAATGTTTTGAGGAAGCTTGATTGTTTTATGAAAAATTTTATACGTATCTTTGAACATATGGACTAAAAAAACCATTTTATTATGAAGAATTTTGTATATCATTTTTTACATGACAAAGTCCATCTATCCATTTCCAGCTAATTCTATTGGTGATTTTTCTAAAAATTACAATTGATATAACTCCCACCTAACCCCAAAATCATTAAATACATCATGCAATCTGTGCATTTTGATGGTCTAGTTAGTTGGACATTATCTCACTAATGTCTTTCTACGTATTTGCAACTAATTTTATAGTTTTTCCAAAATGTAGGTGGTATAATAATAAATATCAATCTTTTGTCTATAATTTTTGTATGAATATTGTTTAGAGAGATGTAAATATATTCAGTGACTAACAAAGAAAAAACATAGATATATATGTCTTGAATGCCTCAGACACTTTTTTCTCTTATATGAATACCATATTACTGGGAAGATGCCTGGAAAGATTTATCAAATAGTTAAAATTAATCTGTTTAGCTTGAAATGATAGCTGAAGTGCTAATTTTTAGTTCAGTGGAGTATTCATTTTACTTGATAAGCCTACTTAGATTCACTTGGTTAGCTGTAACAGAAAAGCAATCTTAAAGTACATCAAGCATGGTCTTTAAATAAGATGAGATACAAAGAACTATAAATAGATTGGAAAGTAATATTAATGCTGAGCACAGCACTATAATAAAAAATGTTAAGTGTCAGCTCAACCTTTACAAATGCTTTGCTATAGTGCTTCTAATATATGCCTATAATAATGATAATATTGCAAAGTTTTCCATTAAATTATGTTGATTTTATTAGGAAATGAATTGATTCTGAATTAATTAATTTCTGAACATTGAAACATAGAAAAGTAATTTGTTCATGACATTGCAGAGCCAATAATAATAACTGATTGACATTTGGAATTAAACAACTTAAGTAATATTTTTTAAATGGAGAGAAAAGGAGACTAAGGAACAATGACTTAGATGTTAACCTTTTTAAATAACAAAGTGGTATGAGAAATAGGCAATGACTCAGTTTTTAAATGTATTTTAAAAGTTTAACTATAGTCACTTTTAAATCTGCAGCTATCTTGCAGCATAATATCAAATTTTACAAAGTTGCTAAAGATAAATGATTTTCCTGATCAAATTATATGAGGATGAATAATTTTATACTATATAATTGGTGAACTGGATAATTCAATAAGTCCATTTGCTGTGGTTGATTTCTTTTCACAAGTAGAATTTCTATAATGAGGAAGGCAGTTTTGTCAAAACAGCTGCCAAAAAGCAATAGCATTAAAAATTAATCAGTAAATTAATTAAACATTCTCTGGATGTACAGTATGTTGCATGCAGAAACCTGTAAACAATTTGACTGTGTTTGTAGTGTTTTCATTAAAATGTTTAGGAAACAATACTAATATCTTCCTTCCAAATGAAAGTCTTTTAAAAATAAATACATCTCATTGAATGTTCTATTCTTATTTTAAGAAAGTAAAAGCTTTATATTCATTTTTACCAGGGCACAAATGCTAAAATCACATTTTCAATGTTACCCACACTTAAGCTATTAGGAATATTTTATTCAAGGTATTTCATCTTAATATCCTATTTTACTGTCTCATTTTTTACAAACATATTACAATAAGTTTTCCAAAAGTATTCCTACAAATTCATTTATTATAGCAAATATTTTCTCTACTTGAGAAAGCAATTTTATATGCATAAAGACATTTGTTTTTTAGATAATTTTATATATTGGTTCATAATTGCAAATTATCCACACATTGCATATTTTCCCTCTTTTAAAGTGAAATATAGCTAGGGTGGGTACTTTACATTTTACTGCTTTATATTTTAATGGGTACTCCTCAGGGCTATCCCTCACAGTTTAGTGATATGCATGTTTTTTAAATATATCTATGTTATTACTACAAAATTTTAAGATTTTTTGTTTCTAAATGTATTGAACCAGCATTGAAAGTCTGGATATAAATGAGCAATGGCTGTCTGTTTTGGCTAAATATATTTAACTCACTGGAAAGTCTTCTTTCTCAGCCCACTACATGGTCAGCATGTATAAAAATTATAGTCCATAAATATAAGTAAAATACTCTAATTCAGACTCCTCTGTTTGGTAAGTTAAAATATCTTTCAACCAATTTTCATGTTTTCTGCACCTCCATGGGGAGGATATTATGCCTTGCTCCACTGAGGTTGGATATGACCCTGAGATTTGATCTGTCTAGTAGGATGCTAGCAGACATTAAGACAAGTAGAAGTTCGAAATTTAGTAGCAGTTGGGTTTCCCCTTTAGTGTTGCTGCCATGCAATTAAAAGTGCATCTTTCTAAGCATCCTGGGTCCAAGAATGGGCCTGTGGTGAGGGAGGTAGTCCTGTGATAGTCCACTTGGTGCAGAGATGCTCTGTTCAGCCCAGCATAACTCAGCCAATCTTAAACTCACCCACAGATGAATGAGCTAGAGGACACGACACCCCAGACCCCACAAAGCTGAGTGTGGTGAATGGAAGTGCTGGGAAGGCCCTGGGGAGCCACAGGTGTGGTACCTGCACAGCTGTATGAGATTGTGTGGCCAGCCTTCTCTCCTCTGTATCCAAAGTTTGGATTGTTAGCATCATGCCCCTCCATCCTCAACTCTTCCCATCTCTACTCTACCAGAAAAAAGATGGGTTTCATAATTTGAAGACAAGTGAGGTCATCAAGCAGGTCTCCCTCAGTTCCTTACTTTTAGTTCATAAAATGTTCAGCATTTGTCTTCAATCTGGACTTTCCTCTTTAGTTTCACAGGTCGTTTTCTTCACATAGCACACAAACACTTGCATTTGCTCCAAATTTAAACCACTGAGAAGGTAGAATATTCCTTTACTGACTATAGTGATGATCTCAATTAGCAACAATAAGAAATAATGATAGGGAATTTTATTCTGTGGCTGGAGAAAGAAAAATATTTTTATTCTTGAATGTGCAGCATGTGAATTAACCTGCATATTCTTGTGATTTTTTTTCAGGGAATCTATTCTGAGCATGAAATTGATAGAAGCAAAATTCACTGTTTCAAAAAATTTAACCTGTATCCATCTATATATTTAACACCCACTTATATTTTTAAAATTTTATTGGGATG
The DNA here is from genome assembly GCF_053883595.1 of Heterocephalus glaber. Lineage (NCBI taxonomy): Eukaryota > Metazoa > Chordata > Mammalia > Rodentia > Bathyergidae > Heterocephalus > Heterocephalus glaber. The sequence continues at coordinate 9,790,958 of NW_028258142.1, read as the reverse complement.
AATTTACATATACTTTCCCTAAAATTTGTAATTTAATGTGTTTTAGTACTTTTCCAGAGTCGTGCATCCATCAGCACAATTTGAAAGAATACTAATCACCTCAACCAAAAACAGTATTCCTCTTATCAGCTATTGCTCCTTCACTCCAATTCCTCTCTCAGATCTAAGCAATGACTAATTTATTTTTGACTCTGTAGCTTTGCCTGTTCTAAATATTTTATATAGCTTGACTCTCCCAATATGTGGTCTTTGTGAGTGCTTCTTTTTCCTTAGCACACTGTTTCAAGGGTTCCTCCGTGCTTCATTATTTTTTACTCCTGAATAATATTCCTTTGTATATACATACCACATTTTGTTTATCTGTGTGTACACTGGATGCTGGACATATGGCTTCTTTTCATCTGTGTATAATTTCAGTAAACAAATATCTATATTAGTTTTATATCAATATAACACATATTACTATAAGATTAACAGTATAAGCCCAAGTTTATTATCTTAAACTTTCTGTTGGTCTAAAGTCTGTGTTCCTCATTAAATGTCTCAGTTGAAAAAAAAATGTCACCTAGGATGATAAACTCGTCTGAGGTTCAGAATCCTCTTCTACGTTTACTGGCTGTTGGAAGAATTCAGTCCCATGAGATTATAGAAATAAGCTCTGTTTCCCTAAACTGCTCGTTTTTCCCTGAAAGGTGGCCCTCTCTACAATGTGGTAACTTGATCTTCCCAGAGGAGGAGAGTTCCTCACATTTCAAGTTTTTCCCCCTTTAAAGAATTCTGTGTGATTAAGTCTAACCCATATCATTACATTGCTTTGATTCACTGAAAATTTAAATTTTTGTGATCTTCACTATATCTGAAAAATTCCTTCTCTTTGAAAATATTTCCATCTAATCCTTGGAGTAATTCATGATTCTATTCATACTCAAGGAGAGTGGATTTTGTATAGTATGTACACAAAGATGTGGAGATTTTGGGGGGCCACTTAAGAATTTTGCTTGCTGTAGTCCACTCTCTGGTCCCCAGAAATTCATAACCTTTCCAGAAATAAAATATATTTACCCCCCTTCAGATCCCATCATATGAATCCAGTAACAGAAAACTGACCAATGCAAAACTATTTTGATTTTGGATTTTATCTTTGCCCTAGGCTACTGATATGCAAAGTGTTACTCTCCAGTAACATCGGGTAGCAGCACCATGCTGTAGCTTCCAGTCAGCTGTGTGATCATGAGGATAAATAACTATTACTCTACAGTTCACTGAGTCATGTGTGGCTAAGCTATATTTGGTAGGTTAGGCATATTAAATGTGTATGTATTTGTGCATAATTATTATACATACTTTGGTAATACACTCCCATTACCTTCCTTTACTTACATCTCCCCTCCTGATTCCCTTTTCTAATATTCTCCTTTCTACTTTTGTGTTGTTTTTTAATTTCACATATGAGAATAAACATGCAATACATTTCTTTCTGAGTGTGCTTTATTTTGCTTAAAATCACAACCTGCAATTCTATTCATTTTCTTTGAAAATGACATGATATCATTCTTCTTTATGGATGAATTATACTCCATTGTTTATATTTACTACATTTTCTTATCCATTCATCTGTGGACAGGTTTCTAGGGTGATTTCATAGCTTGGCTCTTATAAATTGTGTTATGATAAAGATAGGTATTCATGGACAGTATCTCTATAGCATGGTGACTAGGAGAACCACACCTAGATTTTATGGTAGTTGTGTTTTTGCTTTTTGGGGAAACTCCAATTGATTTCCATAATGGCTGTGTTAATTTACACTCCCACTGTGTTAGTTACTTTTCTCTCATTGCTGAGACAAAATACCTGGCACCAAAAGCTAAAGGGCAGGGGGTTTATTTGGCTTACAGTTTATAGTTGTTTCAGTCCATAATCTGCTGTCTCTGAGGCTGGGATGGCAAACAGGCATCACAGAAGAGAATCAGCATGGCAGGCACAAGGCAGCAAAGGTAACAAGAGAGGGTTTAACAGTGTATTTTTGCTCCTTTTATTTTATTCAGACTACTGGGATTAGGGTGATGACAAACTAATCACTCACATGTAGTGGTTTAGTAATCACATGCCCTTAACCCCAGCATCACACATTTAAGATTCAACTGCCTCTGAAAAAGAAAGTTCCACCTCATCCACATGAGGCTTTGGGGGATATCTAAGCACAAACCATAACACCCACCAATGTATATAAGGTATCTTTTCCCCCCTATTACCAGTATTTTTTGATTTTTGAATTTGATGATGGTTACTCTGGCTGAGGTGAGATGAAATCACAGTGCAGTTTTGAATCACATTTTCTTGATGCCTAAAGGTGTTGAACATTATCAAATAATTATTGACTATTTTTACTTCTTTTAATAAGTGTCTATGCATTTCATCTGTCCACTTATTGATAGGATAATCTTTTCTTTTGGTGTCCTGACTTTCATATTCTGGATATTAGTCCTCTCAGGAGAGTCACTGTCAGAAATTTTCTCCCATTCTATACGTTATCTCTTCATTCTGCTAATTGCTTCTTTTGTGATACAGAAGGTTTTGTAATTTGATATAACTCCATTTGTTAAATCTTGCTATTATTTCCTGAGCTATCAAAGGAAATCATTGGGTTTGCCTATATCTTTAAATATTTCCCTATGTTTTCTCCTAGTAAAATCACTTTCAAGTCTCATACTCAGGCTTTTCATTAATTTTGAGTTTATTTTTGTACAGATGAGACATTGGAAATCGAAATTCAATCACTTACCTACAAATATCCAATTTATCCAGCACTATTTGTTAAAGTGGCTGTCATTTCTTCAATGTATGCTTGTGGATCCTTTGTCAAGAAAGAGATGGATGAGCTACCTGTATTTATTTATTTTTGTTGTGGTGGTGGTATGGGGTATGGAACCAGGGCCTTCACACTAAGTTAGATCCCTGGTCTTTTATAAATTTTGAGACAGGGTCTTATTAAATTTCTAAGTTCCCCAGTGTGGGCTAAACTTGAATCCTCCTGTTTCAGCTTTCTAGAGTGCTGGGATTGCAGGGATGTATTATTTCTGTGTCTTACATTCTGTTCCATTGATTTACATGTCTGTTTTTATTTCAGTACTCTGGTGTTTTTGTTACTGTGACTCTAGTATACTTTGAATATTTTGATGTTGACAGTGTTGCTCCTTTTGTTCAGGATTGCTTTGGATATTCTATATCATTTATGCTTCTCTATGCAATTCAGGATTGTTTTTGTTCTAGCTTTATTAAGAATGTTATTAGTGTTTTAATGAGGATTGAATTAAGTGTGTAGGTCATGTTTGACAGTATGGCCATTTTAACAATATCAATTCTGCTGGTTCATGAACAAGGGAGATCTTTCCAATTTCTAGAGCTTTCTTTAATTTTTCTTGTATTTTGTAATTTTGAATGTAGTGATCTTTTACTTCCTTGGTGAGGTTGATTCTTAGACATTTTTTGAGGCTTTTATTAATGGAATTGTTTTCCTAATTTCCCTCTCACTGTGGTTGTTATTGTTATGTATCAGGGCACTGGCCAGAGGTACGTCCAAGATGGACATTCAGAGAGAAGGAACCTGTTGGTGCTACAGTTGCAATCCTCTTGGGACGCATGGTTCGAGATTAATAGATACCCTGCAAGGCCGCAAGTCCAAGTAGGATCAAAACACCTTGCCTCAAGAAATGTGTGCTCTGGACCTTGTCCTGTCCATGCTCCAACTGTTTGCTTATGTTAGCCCTAAGGTCAGTTAGGTAACAGACCACTCTGTCCTTTCCCTGTCCCTGTCCTTGCCCTGTGCCCTACATGAATTCCTGCACAGGTGTCCTTTTATCCTTTATCCTTGCTTTTTAGTTCTATCAATAAAAAGCCATAGAAGCTTTGGCTCAGTGCTATTTTTTTCCTGAGACTCTCATGATGAGAGGTCTCAACTAAGACAGATACACTGGCCCTTAGAGTTTAAACTGGACACATTTTTGCTTCGATATGTTTTTGAGATAGGGTCTCCCTTTGTAGTTTAGGTTGGCCTTGAACTCACTATGTAACCCAGGCTGGCCTCCAACTCAGTGATCCTCCTGGCTCAGTCTCATGAGTGCTAGGATTACAGGTGTGCACCAACAATTCCAAAGAATCTCCATCCTTTGTGGCAGTGAATGATTGTGAACTGGGTTATACAGAAAGACTATTGATTTGTTACATTGATTTTCTATTCTACTAATTTGTTAAATTTATCAGACCTGACAGTCTTCTGGTGGACTCTTGGAGTTTTCTAAATATATGATCATATTATCTTCAAATGAGAATAATTTGGTGTCTTCCTTTCCTATTTGTAGTATTTTTATTTCTTTATTTTGCTTAATTGTCAAATTTCAAGGACCATATTGAATAATACTGGTGAGAGTTGACATCTATGTTTCAGCTGTGATTTTAGAGATGTACTTTCATTTTTTCTCTGTTCTTTTGGCTGTGGGAGCATTGCATATGGCCTTAAATATGTTAAGGAACCATCCTTATACACTTACTTTTTTCTGGGCTTTTACTATGAAAGGATGTTGCATTTTGTTGAAAGTTTTTTCTACATCTAGTAAAACAATCATGTGACTTTGATTCAAGATTTAAGTGGTCTATTGTTTTTATTGATTTGCATATATTCAACAATCCTTGCATCTCTGGAATGAAATCAACTTGACCATTTTTAATGTATTATGAAATTCTATTTAAAATATTTTTTTCTTATTTTCTTGTTTTGAGACACCATACCTGACACCTACATTTAAAAGAGGAAAGGTTTAGTTCAGCTCATATTTTGTAGAGGATTCATTCCAAAGTTGGCTGTCTCCAAGGCAAGGCAACACCGCAGATGAGTATGACAGAGGCTTGCATGGCAGCAGGAAGCTGAGATCAAAGGAAGAGAGAGAGAGGTATCCCTTTCAGGCCACCCCACCAGTGACCCATTTGCTCTGACCAGGCTTCACGTCTCAACATCACATTAAGGTAGAAACTCATCAGTGTACTAATGATTCAATCACCTCACAAAAACCCCACTTTAGAGTACATAAGATTCTGAGGGGAGCTCTAAAAATAAAATACAATTGAGAATTATTAAGTCTATGTTTCTCAAGACTACTGGTCTATAGTTTTATTATTTTGTTACCTACTTTTGGGATCAAAGTGATAGCAGATTCACAAATAAATTTTGAACATTTCCTTCCCTTTTCATTGACTGGGGAAATGTGAGAAGCATTAATTCTAATTTTTGTTTAAAAGAACTGGTAAATTTTAAATGTGAGTTCATTTATTCCTGCACTTTTTGTTTCGTTGGAAGTTTTTTTTTGAGTTCTGCTTCAATCTCATTGCTTTTTTAAAAAAAAATCTGTTTAGCTTTTTCTATATCTTTTTATTTCAATTTTTGTAGGTTATATGTGTAGAAATGTATTCATTTCTTCTGCATTTCCCAATTTATTGGAACTATACTTTTTAAATAGTTCCTAACGATTTTCTTGATTCCAATGTTATCTGTTGTAATACTCTCTTTTTATCTTCAATTTCATTTATTTAGCTCTTCTTTTTTTCTTTCAGTTAGTTTGTGCAAGAGTTGGCAAGGTTGTTTAATTTTTTTAAGGAAACAACTCTTTGTTTTATTGATCTCATTTTTGCTATTTGTTTTCTTCCATTAGTTTTGTGTTCTGCCTATTCTTTTTTCTAAGCATTTGCGATCCACCTGTAGGTTATATATTTGATAGGGCTCTGACTTTTTGATGTAGGCACTCATAACTATAAAAATCTTTTTAGAACTGACTGCTGCATCTCACAGTATCTGGTTGTTGTGTTTCTACTTTTATTGTATTCCCAGAAGGTTTAAATTTCTCCCTTGAGTTCTTTAATCATTCATTGATTATTAAGTAGGTTATTGTTTTCCATTTTATGTGCTTGCATAATTTCTATAGTTTTTCTTGCTATTCATTCTAGTTTTAATTAATTATGATCTGATAAGATGTTATAAATTGTTTCAGTTTTTGTTTTGTATGGTTTAAAACTGGCTTTAAGACCTTAACTCTTTTGGGAAGATAATCAGGAGAGGTATAATAGGGTCAAATTGAATTTCTATTTTTAATTTTTCCAGGCATCTCCATATTGATTTCCAGAGTAATTATACTAGCTTACATTACCACCAACAATGTAGAATTCCTTTTATACCATACCTCACTAATACTTGTTGTTTTATTGAATTCATTATGATAGCCATTCTTACTGGAGTAAGATGGAATCTCAATGTTGTTTTGATTTTAATTTCTCTAACAGCCAAAGACACTAAACAGTTTTTCATGTGCTGATTGCCTGTTTGTATTTCTTCATTTGAGAAGTGTCTATTCATTTCAATTGTCTATTTTTAAAATTGGATCTTTTGTTTCTGTGCTCTAATTTTTTGAGTTCTTTAAATATTCTTGACATTGGTTCTCTATCTGAGGAATAGCTGTCAATTTTTTCCATTATGTAGTTTTTCTCTTCTTTCTGTTGATTGCTTATTTAGCTGGGCAAAATCTTTTAAATGTGATATAATCTCATTTGTTGATTACTAATATTTTTTGTGCAATCTGAGTTCCGTTTATGATATTCTTGTTTATAGCTGTGTTTTCAAAGTTTTATTTATTTTATTTTCCAGCAGATTTAATAATTCTATTGTTATATCTAGATGCTTGATTGATTTTCATTTGATCTGGCTACTAGGTGAGAGATAGGATCTAGAGGAGTTCTTTTCTGTGTTGATAACTAGATTTCCCTGTACTGTTTGTTAAAGAGGATATATTTTCTCTACAACTTGTTTTTAGCCCTAATGTCAGAGATCAGATGGTGAAGTTTGTCTTCTATTCTATTTTATTGGTCTATGTGTCTGTTTTTGTGCCAGTACCAAGTTTTTATTAATGTAGTTTTACAATATCATTTGAAATTGAGTGTTATAATGCCTCCAGCTTTATAATTTTTGCTGAGAATTACATTGTTTATTCTGGTTCACTTCTGATTCTGAAACAATTTAATTTTTTTTTCTAATTCTGTGAAGATTATTGTTAATGTTTTGATTAGAATTGCATAAATTTATATATGATTTTTGGGAAATGATCTTTTTGAAAATATTAATTTTGCCTGTATAGCAACAGGGTTTGTCTACCTATTTTCTTTTCTTTTCTTTTTGGTAACAGCAATTGAACTTGGGACCTGTGTTTATGAGGCAGCCAGCGGAACCACTGAGCTAAATCCCAGGCCCCAAAGAAAGTCTTGACCTATTTATTTATTTATTTATTTATTTAGTACCAGGGATTGAATTTGGGACCTTCTGCTTTCGAAACAGGTGGCAGAACCACTGAGCTAAATCCCCGGCCCAGTCTACCTATTTTCTAATGGCCTCTGAATCTCTCTTTTTCAGAGTACTATTATTTTCATTATAGAGTTTTTCACTTTGGTTTACTTAATTCCTTAATATTTAAAGTTTTCTGAAACCTGCATAAATATGATTGATTTCCTGATTTCTTTCTCAGTAGGTTGATTGTCAGCATACAGGATGCTGTTGATTTTGTGTGCTGATTTGTATCCTGGCACTTTGCTGTATTTGTTTAATAGCCCTAAGTGTCTTCTGGTGGTGATTTTTGGGACTTCTGTGTGAAGGATCATATTATTTGCAAATAGAGATAGCTTGACTTCTTCTTTTCTTATTCATGTATCTTTTATTTCTTTTCCTGACCTGATTGTTCTGGCTAAAGATTTGAGTACTATATTGAATAGGAGTACTGAAAGTGGACACGCTTGTTTAGTCCATGATTTTTTTTTGGTACAGGGTATCAAACTCCAGACCTTGCGCTTGGCATGGCAAGTGCCAGAACCACTGAACTAAATCCCCAGCCCATGTCCATGATTTTAAAGAGAATATGTTCAGTTTTTTCCTGTTCAGTATGATATTGGCATCATACTAACATGTTGGTTTTTCATAAACTGATTTTATCAGTTTGAGATAAGGTCTTTCTGTATTTATTTTCATCAGGGCTTTAAATCAAGAATGAATGTTGGATTTTGTCAAAGGCTTTTTCTGATATTGTTGAGATGATCATATGATATTTGTTCTTGTTTCTACTTATGTGACATATCATATTTATTCATTTATTCATCTATTTATTTATTTATTTATTTATTTTTAGTTCCTTTCTTTATTGGTACATTTTAGGTATATAATTCATTTACTTTTATCATTGGTGTTTGTAGCTGTACATGATGTATCTTGGTTCTTATTTTTTTTCCCATTATCTGTGCATCTTTCACTCCCTCCGCCCTTCCCTATTTACATAGATTACATTTCCATTTTTTTTTTCTTTTCTCATAGTTTTTCCTTTCCCTCTTTTCCTTTCCCCTTCCCCTCCCTTCACTCCTTCCTCTTTGGACCTTTTTTTCCTATTTCAAATTGTCAATTATTCATTTTACTCATTTTAACCCTTGTTTACACTATCAGTTTCTCACACTAGAGAAACTATTTGGTATTTACACATGTGTGTCCTATTTATTTCACTTAAGAGTACGGCCTCGATATGCATCCATTTAGCTATAAATGACTCTAGTTTTTTGTTCTTTATGGCTGAGTAGTACTTTATTTTATAAAAAAAACCCCACATTTTCTTTATCCAGTTTGCAGTTGATGGGCATTTGGGCTGTTTCCAAGTTTTAGCTATCACAAACTGTGCTGCTATGAACATGGGTGCACATATATCACTGTGGTATGATTCTTTTAATTCTTTGGGGAAGATCCCCAGCAGGGGAATAGCTGGGTCAAATGGGACCTCTAGTCCTAGTTCTTTGAGGTATCTCCATACTGGGATTTCCACAGTGGTTGCACCAGCCTGCACTCCCACCAAAAATGGAGAAGGGTTCCTTTCTCCTCACAACCCTGCCAGCATTTGTTATTGGTTGATTTCTTGATAGCAGCCATTCTTTGTTGGGTGAGGTGGTATCTCAGTTTTGTTTTCATCTGCATCTCTTGAATGACCAGTGATGTTGAACATTTTTTCATATATTTATTTGCTGCTTTTATTTCTTTGTCTGAGAAATGTCTGTTCATTTCAGATGCCCATTTTTGAATTGAGTCTTTGAATTTGGAGGATCCGATTTTTTTCAATTCTTTTTATATTCTAGATAGTAGTCCTTTGTCTGAGACATAGCTGCTAAAAAAATTTTCCCATATTATAGGCTGTTTGTTAGCTCTGTTGGTGGTTTCTTTTGCAGTGCAGAAGCTTTTTAATAAGATGAGATCCTAGCTGTTGATTCTTTCTGCTCTTTCCCATGCTGCTGAGGTTTTGTTTATGAAGTCTTTTCTTATGCCAATGTCTTCAATAGTTCTACCTAACTTATCTTCCAGAAAGTTTAGTTTTTCTGTCTTACTATTTATATCTTTAATCCACTTTGATCTTAGTTTAGTGCATGGTGATAGGTATGGGTCTAGTTTTAATCTTTGGCAGTTGAAATCCAGTTTTTCCAACACCATTTATTAAATAGGCTATCTTTTCTCCAATGATGGTGGTTGGCTCCTTTGTCAAAGATAAGGTGGCTGAGTGTATCTGGAGTTGTTTCTGCATCTTCTAATCTATTCCACTGATCCTCAGGTCTGTTCCTTTGCCAGTCCCATGCTGATTTTATCACACTGGCATTGTAGAATAGTTTCAAGTTGGGGATTGTGATACCCCCAACCATGTCTCTGTTGCTTAGAATTGCTTTAGCTATTCTAGGTCTCTTATGGTTCCAAATGAATTTTTGGATTGTTTTCTCTAGTTCTGTGAAGTACATTGTTGGAATTTCTATTGGCATTGCATTGGATCTATATAGTAGTTTTGGAAGTATGGCCATTTTCACTATATTGGTTCTTCCTACCCAGAAGTAAGAGATGTCTTTCCATTTTCTTGTATCTTCTTCGATCTCTTTTTTTCAGAATGCTGTAGTTTTCAATGTAGATGTCTTTTGCTTCCTTTATTAGATTAATTCCTAGATATTTCATTTTTTAGGATGCTATTGTAAAAGGAATTGTTTCCCTAATTTCTCTCTCAGTGAGTCTGTTATTTGTCTACAAGAAGGCTATTGTTTTTTGAGTGTTGACCTTGTATCCAGATACTCTACTGAATCTGTCAATTAAATATAGAAGTCTTCTGGCAGAGTTTTTTGGGTCTTCTATTTAAAGTATCATATCATCAGCAAATAATGACAGTTTAAGTTCTTCTTTTCCTATCTTTATTTCTTTTATTTCTTTCTCTTTTCTAATTGCTGTGGCTAATGTTTCCAGAACTATATTAAACAGGAGTGGTGATAGTGGGCATCCTTGATTTTAGCATGAAATTTTTCAGTTTTTGACCATTTAGTATGATGTTGGCTGGTGATTTTCATTCATAGCCTCAATCAAGTTGAGATAAAGACCTTCTATTCCAATTTTCTGTAGGTTTTTTTTTTATCATGAATGGGTGTTGGATTTTGTCAAATGCTTTTTCTGCATCTATTGAGATGATCATATGGTTTTTGTCCTTGACTCTGTTAATATAGCGTATTACATTTATTGATTTATGGATGTTGAACCATCCTTGCATCCCTGGGATAAATCTGACTTGGTCAGGGTGTGTGATCTTCTTGATGACCCTTTGTATTCTGTTTACCAGTATCTTGTTGAGGATATTTGGATCAATATTCATTAGGGAGATTGGCCTGTAGTTCTCTTTTTGGGTTGGGTCTTTCCCTGGTTTTGGAATCAAAGTAACACTTGCTTCCAGGAATGAATTTGGAAGTAAAGCTTCTCTTTCAATTTCCTTGATGAGTTTAAAGAGTAATGGCATTAGTTCTTCTTTAAATGTCTTGTAAAATTCAGCAGTGAAGCCATCTGGACCTGGGCTTTTCTTTGTTGGTAAATATTTTATTACATTTTCAATTTCATTCATTGTAATTGGGGTGTTTAGAATTTCTATATCTTCTTCATTTAACTTTGGCAATTCATATGTATCTGGGAATCTGCCCATTTCTTCTATGTTTTCCATTTTATTAGAGTAGTGATTCTCAAAGTAGGTATTGATGATCCTCTGGATTTCTGTTGGATCTGTTGTGACTTCACCTTTTTCATTCTTAATTGCATGTATTTGTGCCTTTTCTTTCCTTTTTTGATAAGGTTGGCTAAAAGTTTATCGATTTTATTTATTTTTTCAAAAAACCAACTCTTTGATTCATTGATTTTTTGTATTGCTCTCTTAGTCTCCATTGCATTGATTTCTGTCCTGATCTTTATAATTTTCTCTCTTGTATGAGCTTTGGATTTGTTATGCTCTTCATTTTCTAGGAGCTTGAGGTTCAGCATTAGGTTATTTATCTGAATTTTCTCTGTTTTCCTAATATGGGCATTCACTACTATGAATTTCCCGTGTAGAACTGCTTTCATTGTGTCCCATAGATTCCTGTATGTCCTACTGGCATTTTCATTTACTTGTAGAACTGTTTAATTTCTTCTGTAACCCATTGTTTGTTCAAGAGGGTGTTATTCAGTTTCCATGTGTTTGTTGGGGTTTTGTGGTTTCTTATGTTATTGATCTCCAATTTTATTGCACTATGGTCTGATAATACACAGGGGGTAACTTCGATTCTTTTACATTTACTTAGACATGTCCTATGAGCTAGCATGTGGTCTTTTCTGGAGAATGACCCGTGTGCAGCTGAAAAGAATGTGTATTCCAATTTTGTGGGGTGGAACACTCTATAAACATCTATTAAGTCCATTTGTTCAATAGCTTGGTTCAGTTCTAGAATTTCCTTGTTAACTTTTTGTCTAGATGATCTGTCTATTTGTGATAGTGGGGTGTTGAGATCCCCCACTACAATTGTGTTAATGTTTATTTGGTTTTTCATGTCTATTAATATTTGTTTTGTATAGTTGGGGGCATTCATATTTGGTGCATATATATTTAGGACTGTCATCTCTTCCTCTTGGATTGTTCCCTTTACAAGGATGTAGTGACCATCTTTGTCTCTCTTAATTACTTTTGGTTTGGAATCTCCTTTTCTGCAAATAAGATTGCTACCCTTGCTTTCTTCTGGGTTCCTGTGGCATGGAGAACTGTTTCCCATCCTTTTACTTTCAGTCTATGAGGTTTTATTTTGAGTTAGGTGTGTTTCTTGTATACAGCATATTGTTGCATTTTCCTTTTTAATCCATTCTGCCAGTCTATTTCTTTTGATTGGTGAATCGAGGCCATTAACATTGAAGGTTATAATTGATTTTATCCTTGTCATGATTTTTTACTTTTGTTAGCTCTTTTATTTCTTATTTTTTCTCCCTTTTCCTTTAGTGTCTTACCTCTCCTGGTGGCTTCCCTCTGTTGGGCCTCATGGAGTTGTGGCCTTCATTGCTTTTTTTCTAGGATATTGTTTAGAATTGCTTGTAGTGCTGGCTTGGTGTTCATGAAATTTCTCAGGTGTTCTTTGTCGTGGAAGTATCTAATTTCCCCATTGATTTTGAAAGATAATTTTGCAGGATACAACAGTCTAGGTTGGAAGTTATTTTCTTTTAGGGCTTAAAATACTTCACTCCAGCTCTCCTTGATTTGAGGGTTTGTGTTCAGAAGTCTGCTGTGATTCTGATGGGCTTTCCTTTGCAGGTGATTTGTTTCTTCTCTCTCACTGCTTGTAGGATTTTGTTTTTCTGTTGAGTTTCTGGGATCTTGACTATTATATTTCTAGATGTAGATTTTTTTTTGATCATGGCCAGTTGGATTTCTACATGCCTCACTTATCTGTATGTCCAATTCTCTACCTCTGTCTGGGAACTTTACCACTATTACTTTTGTGAACAGTTTTTTTATGTCAATTGTGCTTTCTCCTGTTTTTTCATGGACTCTGATCAGTCTTATGTTATTCTTCTTTGCATCGTCTAGCAGTTGTTGGATTGATTTCTCATGGTCCCTTACTATTTTTAAGAAATCTCTATTTTCATGGTCTCTAATCACGATCCTTTCCTCTATATCTGATGTTCTATCTTCAGATTCCCTTAATCTGCTGTGAATACTTTCAATGGAGTTTTTTTTTGTATTAAATTCTTTTATTGGTACATTGTAGGTATACAACACAATTACATTTCTCATTGGGAATTGGACCTCTACATAATGCACCTTGGTTGTTAGTTTTTCCCCATTCCTAGCCCTGCCTTCACGCCCTCCACCTTTCCCTATTTACAAAGACTTTATTTCCATTTTATCCATTTCTCATCATTTTTCCTTTCCCTTCTTTCCTTTCCCCTGCCCCTCCCACTACCTCTACCCCTTTGGACCTTTTCTTCCTATTTTATATTATCGATTATTCATTCTAATCATTGGTACATTTTAGGTATACAAGATAATGACATTCATCATTGGAAATTTGCACCTTTACATAGTCTATCTTGGTTTTTATTTTTAACCCTTCCCCAGCCCTCCCTTCAACCCCTCCATTCCTCCCTATTTACAAAGATTTTGTTCCTATTTTTCCATTTTCTCATATTAATCCCATTCCCTTCTATCCTTTCCCCTAGCCCTCCCACTTCCTTCCCCTTTGCCCCTTTTCTTCCTATTTCACATTACCTATTATACATTTAGTCCTTATTTACACTTTCAGTTTCTCACACTAGAGAAACTATTTGGTATTTACACATGTGTGTCCTATTTATTTCACTTAAGAGTATTGCCTCAATGTGCATCCACTTAGCTATAAATGTCTCTAATTTCTCATTTTTTATGGCTGAGTAGTACTCCATTTTATGAAAAAAACACATTTTCTTATCCAGTCTCCAGTTGATGGGCATTTGGGCTGTTTCCAAGTTTTAGCTATTACAAACTGTGCTGCTATGAACATGGGCACACATATATCACTGTGGTATGATTCTTTTAATTCTTTGGGGAAGATCCCCAGCAGTGGAATAGGGGGATCAAATGGGACTTCCAGTCCTTGTTCTTTGAGGTATCTCCATACTGATTTCCACAGTACTTGCACCAGTCAACACTCCCAACAGCAGTGGAGCAGGGTTCCTCTTTCCCCACAGACCTGCCAGCATTTGTTATTGGTTGATTTCATGAGAGCAGCCATTCTTTCTGGAGTGAAGTGGAATCTTGGCATTGTTTTCATTTGCATCTCTCGAATGACCAGTGATGTTGAACATTTTTTCATGTATTTATTTGCTATTCCTACTTCTTTGTCTGAGAAATGTCTGTTCATTTGAGATGCCCATTTTTGGATTGGGTCTTTAAATTTGGGAGGTCTGATCTTTTTAAGTTCTTTATAGATTCGAGATAGTAGACCTTTGTCTGAGGAAGAGCAGGTGAAGATTTTTTCCCACATTGTGGGTTGTCTCTTCACACTGCTGGTGGTTTCTCTTGCTGTGCAGAAGCCTTTTAATAAGAAGAGATCCCATTTGTTGATTGTTTGTGCTAGTTCAAGGGCAACTGAGGTTTTGTTCATAAAATCTTTTTCTACACCGATGTGTTCAAGGGTTCTACCTAACTTCTGTTCCAACTGGTTCAGAGTTTCTATTTTAATATTTAGAACTTTAATCCACTTTGATTTTAGTTTAGTGCATGGTGAGAGATACAGGTCTAGTTTTAATCTTTGGCAAGTTGAAATTTTCAATTTTTCCAGCACCATATATTAAAGAGGCCACCTTTCCTCCAATGAGGGCATTTGGCTCCTTTGTTGAAGATGAGATGGCTGAGTGTGTCTGGTATTGTTTCTGCATCTTCTAATCTGTTCCACTGGTCCTCAAGTCTGTTTCTTTGCCAGTACCATGCTGTTTTCATCACAGTAGCTTTGTAGTAGAGTTGCAGGTTGGGGAATGTGATATCCCCTGCCATGTCTCTGTTACCTAGAATTGATTTTGCTATTCTGGGTCTCTTCTTATTCCAAATGGATTTCTGTATTGTTTTCTCGAGGTCTATGAAGTATGTTACTGTGATCTCAATTGGAATTGCATTAAATCTATATAGCAGTTTTGGAAGTATGGCCATTTTCACTGTATTAATCCTTCCTACCCAGGAGCAGGGGATGTCTGTCCATTTTCTGATGTCATCTTCAATCTCTCTTTTCAGAGTGCCATAGTTTTCAGAGAAGAGGTCTTTGATTTCTTTCCTTAGGTTGATTCCTAGGTATTTCAGTTTTTTTGGATGCTATTGTGAAAGGAATTATTTGCCTTATTTCTCTCTCAGTGAGTCTGTCATTGGTGTAGAGGAAAGCTATTGATTTTTTGTGTGTTGTCCTTGTAACCAGCTACTTGACTGAATTTGGTTATTAAGTCTAGAAGACTTTTGGTGGAGTTCTTGGGGTCTTCTATATAGAGTATCATGTCATCTAAAAATAATGACAATTTGACTTCTTCATTACCTATCTTTATTCCTTTTATTTCTTTCTCTTGTCTAATTGCTATGGCTAATGTTTCCAGAACTATATTGAACAAGAGTGGTGATAGTGGACATCCTTGTCTTGTTCCTGATTTTAGTGTGAAGGATTTCAGTTTTTGACCATTTAGTATGATATTGGCTGTTGGTTTTTCATAGATGGTTTCTATCACTTTGAGGTAGAGACCATCTATTCCATTTTTTGTAGGATTTTTATCATAAATGGATGTTGGATTTTGTCAAATGCTTTTTTCCCATCTATGGAGATAACCAGATGGTTTTTGTCCTTGGCTCTATTGATATAGTGTATTACATTGATTGATTTTCATATATTGAACCATCCCTGCATCCCTGGGATGAATCCCACTTGGTCAAGGTGTACAATCTTCTTGATGATCTTCTGCATTCTGTTTGCCATTATCTTATTAAGGATTTTTGCATCTGTGTTCATTAGTGAGATTGGCCTATAGTTCTCTTTTTCAGTTGGGTCTTTCTCTGCTTTGAGGATCAAAATGATGCTTGCTTCCAGGAATGAATTTGGCAGTATTACTTCCCTTTCAATTTCATTGAAGAATTTAAGCAGTAGTGGCAGCAGTTCCTCTCTAAATGTCTTGTAGAATTCAGCAGTGAAGCCATCAGGGTCCGGGCTTTTCTTAGTTGGTAAGTTTTTAATTGTATTTTTAATTTCATTGGTTGATATTGGGTTGTTCAGAATTTTTAGGTCTTCTTCATTCAACTTTGGTAATTCATATGGATCTAGGAATCTGTCCATTTCTTCTCTGTTGTCCATCTTAATGGCATATAACTTCTGGAAGTAGGTATTTATGATCCTTTGGATTTCTGCTGGGTGTGTTGTAATTTCACACTTTTCGTTTCTAATTGCATGGATTTGGGCCTTTTCTTTCCTTTTTCTGACAAGGTTGGCTAAAGGTTTGTTAATTTTGTTGATTCTTTCAAAGAACCGACTCTTGGCTTCATTGATTTTTTGTATTGTTCTCTTAGCCTCCATTGCATTGATTTCTCCTCTGATCTTTATAATTTCCTCCCTTCTATGAGATTTGGGGTTGTCCTGCTCTTCTTTCTCTAGAAGCTTGAGGTGCAGCATCAGTTTGTTTAATTGGGCTTGTTCTGTTTTCCTAATATACGTATTCACTGCTATGAATTTCCCTCATAAGACTGCTTTCATTGTGTCCCATAGATTCCGATATGTTGTATTGTCATTGTCATTTAATTGAAGGAACTGTCTGATTTCTTCTTTAATTTCCTCTGTGACCCATTGGTTATTCAGAAGTGTGTTGTTCAATTTCCACATGTTGAGGAAATTTTTTGAGTTTCTTTTGTTATGGATCTCCAATTTCATCCCTCTATTGTCTGATAATATACAGGGGATAAGTTCAATTCCTTTGCACTTACTTAAACATGTTCTATGTGTGAGTATGTGGTCTATTTTTGAGAATGACCCATGTGCAGCTGCAAGAATATATGTTCTGATTTTGTGGGGTGGAAGACTCTGTAAACACCTGCTAAGTTCATTTGTTCAAGAGTTCGATTGAGTTCTAGTATTTCATTACTTATTTTTTGTCTAGTTGATCTATCTGTGACAGTGGTGTGTTGAGGTCCCCCACCACTACTGTATTAGTGCATATATGACTTTTCTTGTCTGTTAGTATTTGTTTTATATAGTTGGGTGCACTAGTGTTTGGTGCATAGATATTTATGATTATCATCTCTTCCTCTTGGATTCTTCCCTTTACAAGAATGTAGTGTCCTTCTTTGTCTCTCTTAATCAGTGTTGTTTTGAAATCTACTTGATCTGCAAAGAGGATAGCTACTGCTGCTTTCTTTTGGGTTCCTGTCACATGGAGTATTGTTTTCTACCCTTTATCTTTCAGTCTATGAGTTTCCTTTTGAATTAAGTGTGTTTCTTGTATGAAGCATATTGTTGGCTTTTGCTTCTTGACCCATTCTGCCAGTCTATTTCTTTTGATTGGTGAATTGAGACCATTATTGTTGATGGTTATAACTGAAACCTATTGACTTGTCATTGCCATGACTTTTTCTTTTTGTTGGGTTCTCCCCCTTTACATTTAATTTCTTGGCATACCAGATGCGTTCATTCTGCTTTGTTTCCTGGGGTTGTGATCCTCAATGTCTGTTCCTAGGATATTGTATAAAATTCTTTGGAGTGCTGGTTTGTTATTCACGAAGTTCCTAAGGTGCTCTTTGTCATGAAAGCATCTTATTTCCCCATCCATTTTGACAGATAGTTTTGCAGGGTACATCAATCTGGGTTGGAGGCTGTTTTCTTTTAGGGCATGGAATATGTCACTGCAAGCTCTTCTTGCCTTGTTGGTTTGTGTTGAGAAGTCTGGTGTGATTCTGACGGGCTTTCCTTTGTATGTGATTTCTTTCTTTTCTCTGACTGCTTCGAGAACTTTGTTCTTCTGTTGTGTTTCTGGAATCTTAACAATTATATGCCTATGTGTAGATTTTTTTTTTAATCAAGGCTATTTGGAGTCCTATATCCCTCACTTATGCGTATGTCAAGCTCTTTTCCCCTGCTTGGGAAGTTTTCTGCCATTATTTCTGTAAAGAGATTTTTTATGTCATCTCCACTCTCTTCTGTTTCTTCCTTGAGCCCAATCAGTCTTATGTTATTCTTCTTTGCATCATCTAGCAGCTGCTGGATTGATTTCTCATGTTCCCTTATAATTTTGAAGCAATTTTTCTTCTCCTGGTCACTGATTGCAATCTTACCTTCTATATCTGAAATTCTGTTCTCACATTGGCTCATTCTGCTGTGTAGACTTTCAATGGAGTTTTTCATGTCCTAGACATCTATTTGCATCTGTTTTATGGATTCTATTTGTTTCTTATGTTGGGATTGCATCATGTTCCTCAGCTCCTCTCTGTATTTATTAATCGTGTCTTGCAGTAGGAGCACAATTTCTCCTGTTATCTGAGAAATGATTTCTGATTTCCTTTTTTCCAGATCCCCTTTTGTTGCCAGTTCAGTGTGTCCAGGTGGTTGAGTATCAGAGTGTTCCATCTCATTTCCCTTTAGGGTTGCTGTAGGTGATCTGGAAGTCTGGTTTTGGGACTTATTTTCATGTTTTCTCATTTTGACTTTGGTGGGGGGCTGTTAGCCCCTGCACGGATTACCTCCTCTGAGCTGGGTGAGGTGGGACAGGGTCCGGGAGCAGCGGTAGGGCTGGTGACCCAAAAGCCCTTTCCTGTGTCCTGGGAACAGTGGGAGGGATGTTGGCTGGGAAACCCCTTCCTTTGGACCAGGAGCAGTGTTACGATGGCTCAGAAGCCCCTACCTCTGGGCCGGGAACAGCAGGACTCAGTACCTTTCTCTGATGTTCTGGTATCCTCTGCATCTTTGTAGTGTGGGACCAGGTGGCTACCTGTCTGCAGCGGGGTGATTTGGTGTCTTTTGCATCACTCAGGACCTCGGTAGGGCATGCACAGACCTTCCTGTGTGCAGCAGGCTGATTCGGTGTATTCCACGTGACTCTCAATGGATTTTTTGATCTCGTGAATATCTGTTTCCATCTGTTTCATGGATTCCATTTCTTTCTTATGTTGCATGATCACGGTTTCCATTTCTTTCTTATGCTGGGTATTCATGGCTTCCAACATGTTTCTGAACTCATCTATTTTTTAATCTATTTCTGTTCTAGATCCTCTAATCATGTCTTCCATTCTGCTCACCATCTCTGTAGATATCTGGGAGATTATTTCTGCTTTGAATTTTTCTAGAGCCTTGTTCATCTGTTTCATTACTTCCTATGCGATCAGTTCAGGGTATCCAGGTGGTTGGTTATGGGACTTTTCCATCTCATTTCCCCCAGGATTTACCCTTGGTAGGGTGGAAGTCTGAGTTTCTGCCTTGCTTAAATGTCTTCTCATTTTTGTTTTTGATACTGTCCTTGGTTTAACTCCTGGTTTGATAGTTTGAAATTCCTTATTGTAGGTATTTTTGTTGCTTGTAATTAGAATCCTTATGGAATGATTGCTTCTCAGAGGTGTCTTCCAGATATAGCTGGACTTTAAGTTTTGAGTCTCTAATGACTCTAAGGCCATCTCATTTTCCTTATAGTAGAAAGGTTCATTGACTAGATCAATAACAACACCTTAGCCCAAGTGATGCAATCAGCAACACCATTGCATCAAGTACATCTTTGAAAATGACATTTTGTGGTAGTTATTAATGTATCACCTTTAGCTGTGTGAATTAAATCAAGATTGAGGACCAACCCAACATATAGTGAATAAAGTCTTCAATATAACAACTTTACCCTTTTGGGATGGTGAGTTAGAAGGGGTTGGGGAGGGAGGGACAGATGGGAAGAAGGATAGAGGAAGGTTAGCAGTGTGGCCAGAGGACACAGGTGAGACGGAAATAGAGAATAATAATAAAATAATGAAGAACTCCGCATGAGGACCAAAACAGGGACAAAAAGGGAAGATGAGCAATATGGGAGAGCAAGAGAGTGAGTGTAAGAGAGAGAGAAAGGAAAGAGAAAAGAAATAAGAAAATAAAAGAAAAAAAGGAGAGAAAAACAAATATTTGCAAAGAGTAGGAAAAAAATTAAAGATAAGAGGAGCAAAAGAAAAGAAAAGAGAAAAAACAAACTAATAATACTAATTTTGGGAATAAAAATAACCATGAAGATGAAGGGCCTCTTTCAGGGTATGTCTCTGCTGTCACAATAGACAACATGAGTAGCAGTGTGCAGATATAAGTCAATGAGTCTCAGGAAGCTAGTTGCAGACCCATGAGATTCAGGCAGATTTCTGGCTCCAAGTCCCAACTTGAGCTTCCTTTCCTCCTGTGGGGTTGAACTCTGAAGAGTTGTATTGCAGGTTCCAGCTGCCCTTCCCCTGAAGATAGTTCCGGTCCTGATGGGAAGTGAAGATGACCCCAACTTACCCAGCACAATGGTCTGGTGGTCCAGTGTCCTCTGTGTCTTTGTATTATGGAACCAGGTGGCTGTACAGAGCAGATGCCAGAGGAGCCGGGGTGGGGGGTGTGTCCAGTGGATTGATGCCAGTGCTCATACTGATTTGTCGTGTTCCGTGTGACTTATGACCTTGGTACGACATGGGCAGACCTGCCTGTCTGCAGCGGGCTGATTCAGTGTGTTCGATATATCATATTTATTGATTTGTACCTGTTCAATCACCCTTAAATTTTTGAAAAGAAGTCTACTTGGTCATAATATATGATCTTTTTAATGATTCGTCACATTCTGTTTCAAATTGATTATATTACAGTGATACACACATACTCATGTTTAAACCAGCACAACACACAATAGCTAAATTATGGTAGGGACCTAGATTCCCAGCAACAAATACATAGAGAGTTAAAATGTAGTATACATAAATGACAGTACCAATTCAGTCATAAAGAAGAATACATTTCAGTCATTTGTAAGAAAACAGATGAATCTTGAAACTATAATTCTAGGTGTAATAAATCAGACACAGAAATTTACATATTGTATGTTTTCTCTTATGTGAGAAATCCAAAACGTAAATAATTTAAAGAGTAAAATAAAGAAGAAATAGTGGAAAACAATAAGGTAAAGTTTTTGGAGATGAAAAAGGGATTTTGGGGAAGAGGAAGAAAGTAATTTTGATAAGAGGATTAAACTGAAAAGATATGGTATGCATATGTACCAATTTCCCCCAAAGAATGCAATTATTATCTATCATAACATTTACTAATAAAACAATTTTTTAAAGCTTGCTTAATGAACTAAAATGTATTCTGTTTTGGAGAATGTTCCCTGAGCTTCTGAAAACAATGGATTTTCTGCAGCTTTTGAATGCAAAATTTTATGGATGTACATTAAATTTATTTGATCTATGTAGTAGCTTAACTGATATTTCCTTGTGGGATTTTTTTTTTTTTTTTTTTTTTTTTTTTTGGTCTGTATCATCTACCTATTTGTAGAAAAGGGATGTTGAAGACATTAGTTATAATGATATTCAGGTTTATCTGTTTTTTTTTTAATGTCAACTTGTGCTTTTTTGTTTCTTTTTTAAAGACCACTTACATTAAGGATTATATTGAAAGATATGCCTTAGTGTTTATGCATTTCTTTCATTTCTGTTTATCTTTAAAGGTCTTTATTACCTCTGATTCTGAAGGATAACTTTGCTGAATGTATTCATCTTAGTAGCAGTTATTTTCTTTCATGGCTTGAATACATCATTTCATGTCCTCCTGAACTTCAAAGTTTCTGCCACAAAATATGCTGGGCTTTTTAATTGCTTTGTCTTTATATGTGACTTGCTGTTTTTTTTTCACCTCTCAATATTTTTTCTTTACTCTCTGTACTTGTGCTTGACATTTTAACTATAAACATAGGGAGATCCTTTTCCGGCCATGTCTTTTTGGGGTTTAAAAAGCCTTCTGTAGCTGAATGTTCAGCTCTTTTCCAAGGCATTTGAAAACATTTGTTCTTATTTTACTGAATGAACATATGCTTTTCTGAGCTACATCGTCTATATCTAAAAATCTTATATTTGATATTTGTTTCCCAGAATTCTTATATGTATTACTCATAATTAATTTTTCCTATCTAAAGGTTATAATTATCAATATTGGACTCATGTTCTGAATTCCTGTGTTCTGCTTTATCTAATCCAATGTCAAAATTTTCCACTGAGATTTTTATTTAACTTATTGAGCTTTACATTTCCAATATTTCTATTTCATTCTTCTGTTTAATGAATGTCTTTTATATCTTGTATTTTTCTTTTTAATTCATTCAGATGTTTGTTTGCATCTTATTTCAAGTCAATGATCATTTTGAGAATAAGGTTTTTGAATTATTTTTCTAATAATTAATCCATTTCAATATCTATGGGTTCTGTCACTAAAGGGTTCTGAGCCTTTGGAGATGTTATGTTGCATTGTTTCCTCATATTCCTTATGTTTCTATGTTGAGAATCGGGCATCTGATGATATGGAAAATTATTTTGTCTTTATGTGAGGGTCTTCTTAATGAGTAGGCTTTGTTTGAGAGCTTGAGCCCCTGTATTATTTGAGACTGAGAAGTCAGCTTTTCTTCCCACCAGGATGTAGGTTGGATCTTGCCAACTCCTTTCTTCTTTTCCATGCACTGCCTCCTCCTTCTCTGTGCTTCTTAGCTTCCTCATCTCTTCTTTTTTGATTCCCGAAGTGCTTCCTCTCCTCTCCTCTTCAAAATACAATTTCTCCTTTCTAATTCTGATTATTCTTAGTAACAAATACTTTTATTATGCAATTCTACATACAAGCCCATCAACTGCTTTTATGAAATGTGTTTTTTTACTTTTAATATATCCATATATGGGTTTGTTGGTATATAACCCCAACATCAATTTAAGGGGCATTTGTATTTTGCCTGCTTTTGATCTTTACATAAATACAATCATAACTACTTGTTCTTTTCTTTTTATCTTCTTTTGTTTAGTACTGTTTGGGAAATTTATTCATGATTTTGAATAAATATATTTCTAAATCATGAAATGCACATAAAAGCTTAAACATTTGTATTGTATTAGTATAATAATACTATTTTACCACAAGAGTAATTGTGACTCTTAAGGAAGTAGGAAATATTCCTTATAGAATATGGAAACCCACATTAGAATCATGGGTTATTTTTTGACTCTACATCTTCATGTCTACATGATTGTAGACAATTACATTGTTTAGACTCAGTTAATATTTTCAGTTTGCTATCTTATATCCTAATTTGGCTAGCAATATTAGATTAAGTATAAAAACTCCTTGACCTATAAATATTTTATTATTCTTTATTCTGTGGTTCTAGGGACTTTGAACCTAAATTAATCTTGCTCAGTTTGCATTTTCATCATTTATCCTGTATGACTTATAAATTAGCAAGCAAACAAATTTAGTGGGTAACCTTATGATGAATTATAATAAGTGGTTAAACCAAAAGTCTTGGACTATGACTTCAAAGGAAAGAACAAATATTCTAGTGAATGCAGAAGCACCAATTATGAGTGCCATGAGGGGAGAGATGCTCTTGGGATATAAGCAGCTTGCTTTGTTTTGCCTTAGCTTTGCTTTTATCTCTTTCTGTCTTCTTTTCCTTTCTCACTGATGTTGCTTTATTCTTTATTCAACAGGCATTTAATGCTCTCTTCCCAGATGTCAAGCCTACTACTGTGGGGTGAGGATACTAATAAGAAAAGACATCCCGGAGATCACGGAGAATAAAAGAGCCTAATAAATAAGCAAAGAAACTCAACCAATGTATTATAACTCTAAATTGCCAACTGAGTTATACTTGACCCAGCTTTTAACCTGCTTACTTTTCAGGATTATAAAAACAGTAAACCATTGAAATATTTTGATAAGAAGTTTAGCCCACAAAAATGAATTAAATGCCTACTAAGTATCAGACACTGTCCTAAAAACTGCTGATGTTTATTTTAGATTGTAATAGATGGGTATTTGTAAGGAGAAATTCACTCACATTCCTACCTCTTCACTTCCATTGAAAAGATATTTGTCTTATTCATTGCTTTGCAGCTTGAGTTCCTATGACCAGTGACATATGAGCAGAAATGATGCACATTTTCTAAGATTTAAAAAGCCTCCACCAATCAGGCACAGTGGTAGATGCCTATAATCCCAGCACTGAGGTGGTGTGAAGCAGGAGGGCCACAAGTTCAAGGCTAGTGAGGGGAACATAGTGAGACTCTGTCACAAAATAAAAAATAAAAGAAAATAAAAAGAAAAATATAAAAAAATGGTTATTGGGAGAGTGTTCTTTGACCCACAATACTGAAAATAAAATAAAATAATATATAAAAGCATCTCTGTGTTTCTTCTTATGCCTTTGAAAGTGCTTACTTTCTTTATTTAAGGTGCATATTCTCTAGGTAGCTATTGCCTCTTCATCTAGGGTAGTAAAATATGACAGGTGGGGCAGAATTATTCAGTCTAACTGCACATCATGGACCAAAAGAGAAATGCTCCAGTTAACTGCATATGGTTTCAATCATGGAAAACCATACATAATGAAACTTGCATACATAATGAAACTAAAAGGAACTGAATTTTAAGGATGATAGAACACATTGTAGGACACTTTACACATATTATATGTCTTAATTACTTTTCTGGTCTCTGATACACAACACCTAACAACTGCAACTTAAAGGAGGAGAGGTTTATCATGGTTATAGTCTGTAGTTGGCTAGCTGCAGGGCAGGAAATGCATAGAAGGATGTGGGGGTGGGGAGATGCTCATATCATGGTGACCTGGAACCACAGAGAGAAGTATGGAGATGAGGAGGGAGAAACACCTTTCAGGTTACAACCCCAGTGAACAGCCTGTACTGTAAAGTCTCTCCTCTTAACAGCATGGTTACCTATAGTGTCTCTATGATTCAATCATTTTCCAAAAGCCTATGAGATTTGGGGGAACAGTCTTGATCTAAACTATAACATACTTATATTATTAAAATGTGTTTCTGAGAAAATTTATTGATACATGATTTATATGGTTTGATCAATCTGCTGATATAGTCAAATATGTGATTTGATTAACAATATATTATTTGACTCCTCATTCCATTTATGTTGATTCATTTGTAGTTTAATAAAAGTAATCACAAAAATCATCCTAAAACCATAATTTAAGTTATAGAAATTTGATAGTATCCCGCTGTTCTCTACTTAAAAATGCTTCTGTTCTCATCATCAAAATTTCATCACTTACTCTGAAACTATTAATTTGAATTCTGCACAATGGTATAGGGGCAGTTTTCTGGACAAAGCTGTGGAAAATTCAAGTGAAATTTATTTTTTGGGTTTTTTTTTGGTACTGGGGCTTGAACTCAGATCCTTCTGCTTGCAAGGCAGGTGGTGGAACCACGGAGCTAAATCCCTGACCCCATCAAGTGAAATTTAAAAAATATATCTACCATTTTACCCTCTTCTTTTCACATGTGCTTCTATGGATGTATTTTGAATAAAAGAATACAACATGAATTAATTAAAAATATCATGTGATGTAGAATCAATGTACATCCTTCCTGATGATAGTCTTGATGAAAACACTATACATTTCAACTGTTTTAGAAATCTGGCAATGCATGAGAAGGTGCTTTCTTCAGCAATGACTTTGTTACTTATTGTGTGTATGAATAAAATGATAAAGCTATTTCACCATTTGTAGCTGTGTATCTTTTCCTACTATAAAAGGTGATATGTATGTATATATTTGTATATTTTAAATTTCTAGGCTGCTAAAATGATTCTACAATTTTATGTAACTAACCATAATATGGGGTTGTCAGTTGTGGTACTTGTAATTTAGCAAATGAAGTCTTGAAAACCTTTAAAACTGTAGGAACTCTCAAATAATGTCCAAAGGCCATGGAACAATGAAAAGTAGATAATTTTCATGTGTTCATATGTATGTATGATTTTAAGAATTTTGAAATTTTGAACTAATTTTAAAGTTATAGTAAAATCAGCATGAAGTGTTTCTATATACTTCATATCATTAGTTTGACATTAGTTTACAGAGTCAAAAGACAATTATCAAAAAACCTTGACATTAGTACATTTTCATTAAAGTATATACCTCATTCTCATTTCATCATTATTTTCCTATAATTTTCTTTTTATGTCCAAAGAATTTATACAAGGTGCCATATTACATAGTTGTTTGTTACTTTTCTTTTGGCATTATGCAGCCTATGACACTTCCTCTGTCTTCCCTTGTTTTTTATGACCTTGACACTAAGACTAGCTTTTGGAAGGCATTTTCTTGATATGGATTTGTCTTGTATCTTCTCAAAAACAGAATGAATTATGTCATTTTGACAATACTACAGAAATTAAATTGTTTCTTTCATGCATGATATTGATGAAATAATATTGTGCATATGTTTTACTACTAGTGATTTAATTAAATGGATATGAAATGGGTTTCCATCTCATAAAATTACCTTGCCCTTTGTAGAGGTTGATTATTTTGGAAGAGATCCTTGGAGAGCATAAAAACCATGTTTCTCTGTAAATTGTCACTTACTTACTTCAAAATCCACTAATTCACCTCTTCTGGAACATTCATGACTATGTTTACCTGATGCTGGTTTTATATTCCTTACTTTATATTAATTTGAATTTATGGTGAGTAGGAATTGTTCATTGTCCTTATTTGCTTACTTACTTCTTCATTTGCAAATGTGTTTATATCAGCATGGAGAAATACATATTTATCTCATTCTCTAAATTAAAAACCAATAGTATTTACATTAATTATGCTTGCCAAATTGCTTATCATTGCCAATAGGGATTCTTTCAGAAGGACTTCTGTATTTTTTGAATGAGTTCCACTTTCCCTGTTTGCTTACAGTATGTACTTTGGTGTCTTCTGGCATGACAAGATGATGCTCCAGAATTATCTTGTGTTTCCACTACTATACTCTTGGAGCCAACCTTTTCTCCATGGGTCTCTAATTCCTTTTATTTTGAACTGTGTTTAGAATAAACTATCTTGGTGGTAAGTATGCTCATGGTTACTAGAAACTCCTTGCTTTTGGTCTACTGTGTAGACTGAGTCACAAAGTATTTGAGTGTACAAATAGTAATGCATAAACATATACAAATTTTTGCATCTATATGCTATTAAGAAATATCTAAATCACAGGACTTTACAAATGATTTAATTTTATATATATTTATGTATATATTTCTAGGGATATATGTAGACAAATATATAGATGTACATGCAGATTAAGAAGTATTTATTTTTTAAAGATCAAATTCAACAATTTTCTTGTGAATAAAAATGTATGAAATCATATTTTCATTAAACATTTTTGTCAATGTGGCATATGATGGCATATCCTTTGTTATGACTGTTATGACTTGTGCCTGAAAATATATTTTCTCTCCCATCTGCATATTGAAAATTTCCTATTCTTTAAAATTCAATGACAAGTTTGATTTTATTTATGAAAATATTTATTCAAGTCACATGGAACATGCCGAATAAGCCCACTGCAGACAGCCATCTGGTTCCACACTGCAAAGACACCGAGGACATCAGACCACCAGACCATGGTACTGGGTCCCACTGCTCTTGGCCCAGAGGTAGGGGCTTCTGAGCTGCTGTCCCATTGCACCTGGTTGAGAGGAAGAGGTTTCCAGGATATCATCACTCCTGCTGCTCCCAGCCAAGAGGAAGGGGCTTCTGGGCCATCATCACTACCACTGCTCCTGGCCCCTGTCCCACCTCTCCCAGCTCAGAGGAGGAAATCCATGCAGGCACCAAGAGCGCCCCCCACCCCCTGCAGTCTAAATGAGAAAACATGAAAATGCATCTCAAAACCAGACTTCCAGATCACCTACAGCAACCCAAAAG
Source organism: Heterocephalus glaber (assembly GCF_053883595.1). Taxonomy (NCBI): domain Eukaryota; kingdom Metazoa; phylum Chordata; class Mammalia; order Rodentia; family Bathyergidae; genus Heterocephalus; species Heterocephalus glaber. The sequence goes on along the minus strand of NW_028258142.1, from coordinate 9,763,096 downwards.
CAAAATGAGATGGAACACCCTGATGCTCAACCACTTAGACCCACAGAACTGGCAACAAAAGGGGATCTGGAAAAAATGAAATCAGAAATAATTTCTCAGATAACAGGAGAAATTGTGCTCCTAGTGCAAGACATGATTAATAAATTTAGACAGAAGCTCAAGAACATGATGGAATCCTAACATAGGAAACAAATGGAATCCATAAAACACATGCAAATAGATTTCCAGGAGATGAAAAACTCCATTGAAAGTCTACACAGCAGAATGAGCCAATGTGAGGACAGATTTTCAGATATAGAAGATAAGATTGCAATTGATGACCAGGAAAAAAAATTGCTTCAAAATTATAAGAGAACATGAGAAATCAATTGAGTAGCTGCTAGATGATGCAAAGAAGAATAACATATGACTGATTGGAGTCAATGAAGAAACAGGAGAGAGTGCAGATGACATAAAAAAACTCTTCACAGAAGTAATGGCAGAAAACTTCCCAAGCAGGGGAGAAAAACTTGACATAAAGATAAGTGAGTCACATAAGACTCCAAATAGTCTTGATCAAAAAAAATCTACACATAAGCATATAATTGTTAAGATTCCAGAAATTCAACAGAAGAACAAAGTTCTCCAAGCAGTTAGAGAAAAGAAAGAAATCACATATGTACCCTGCAAAACTATCTTTCAAAATGGATGGAGAAATAAGGTACTTTCATGACAAAGAGCACTTTAGGAACTTCATGAATACCAAACCAGCACTCCAAAGAATTTTATACAATATCCTAGGAACAGACATTGAGAACCACAATCCAAGGAAGCAAAACACAATGAACCTATCTGGCATGACAAGAAATTAAATGTAAAGGGGGAGAACCCAACAAAAAGAAAAAGTCATGGAAATGACAAGTTAATATGTTTCAGTTATAACCATCAATGTTAATGGTCTCAATTCACCAATCAAAAGAAATAGACTGGCAGAATGGCTCAAGAAGCAAAAGCCAACAATATGCTGCATACAAGAAACACACTTAATTCAAAAGGAAACTCATAGACTGAAAGTTAAAGGGTAGAAAACAATACTCCATGTGACGGGAACCCAAAAGAAAGCAGCAATAGCTATCATCTTTGGAGATCAAGTAGATTTTAAACCAACACTGATTAAGAGACATGAAGAAGGACACTACATCCTTGTGAAGGGAATAAACCAAGAGTAAGGGAAGACAATCATAAATATCTATGCACCTAACACTAGTGCATCCAACTATATAAAAAAAATAGTAACAGACAAGAAAAGTCATATATGCACTAATACAACTGCAGTGGGGGACCTCAACACTGCACTATCACAAATAGATAAATCAACTAGACAAAAAATAAGTAATGAAACGCTAGAACTCAATCAAACCCTTGAACAAATGAATTTAACAGATGTTTACAGAGTCTTCGACCCCACAAAATCAGAATACACATTTTTTTCAGCTACACATGGGTCATTCTCCAAAATAGACCACATACTCACAGATACAACTTGTTTAAGCAAGGGAAAAGGAATTGAAGTTATCCCCTGTATATTATCAGACAATAGAGGGATGAAATTGGAGATCCATAACAAAAGAAACTCAAAAAATTTCCTCAACATGTGGAAATTGAACAACACACTTCTGAATAACCAATGGGTCACAGAGGAAATTAAAGAAGAAATCAGACAGTTCCTTCAATTAAATGACAATGACAATACAACATATTGGAATCTATGGGACACAATGAAAGCAGTCTTATGAGGGAAATTCATAGCAGTGAATATGCATATTAGGAAAACAGAAGGAGCCCAATTAAACAACCTGATGCTGAACCTCAAGCTTCTAGAAAAAGAAGAGCAGGACAACCCCAGAGCTCATACAAGGGAGGAAATTATAAAGATCAGAGGAGAAATCAATGCAATGGAGACTAAGAGAATGATACAAAAAATCAATGAAGCCAAAAGTTGGTTCCTCAAAAGAATCAACTAAATTGACAAACTCTTAGTCAACCTTACCAGAAAAAGGAAAGAAAAGGCCCAAATCCATGCAATTAGGAATGAAAATGGTGAAATTACAACAGACTCAGCAGAAATTCATAAAATCATCAATATCTACTTAGAGAACCTATATGCTAATAAGATGGACAACACAGAAGAAATGGACAGATTCCTAAAACTTATCCACTAAGAAAAGCTTGGGCCCTGATGGCTTCAGTGCTGAATTCTACAAGACATTTAGAGACGAACTGCTACCACTACTGTTTAAACTCTTCAATGAAATTAAAAGGGAAGCAATATTCCCAAATTCATTCCTGGAAGCAAGCGTCACCTTGATCCCCAAAGCAGAGAAAGTCTCAAACAAAAAGAACTACAGGCTAAACTCAATAAAGAACATAGACGCAAAAATCGTTAATAAGATACTGGTAAATAGAATGAAGAAGGTCATCAAGAAGATCACACACCCTGATCAAGTGGGATTCATTCCAGGGATGCAGGGATGGTTCAATATACGAAAATCAATCAATGTAATACACTATATCAATAGAGCCAAGGACAAAAACCATATGGTTATCCATAGATGGAAAAAAAGCATTGGACAAAATCCAACAGGCATTTATGATAAAAATCCTACAAAAAATTGGAATAGATGGTCTCTACCTCAAAGTGATAGAAGCCATCTATGAAAAACCAACAGCCAATATCATACTAAATGGGCAAAAACTGAAATCCTTCACACTAAAATCAGGAACAAGACAAGGATGTCCACTATCACCACTCTTGTTCAATATAGTTCTGGAAACATTAGCTATGGCAATTAGGCAAGAGAAAGAAATAGAAGGAATAAAGACAGGAATGAAGAAGTCAAATTGTCATTATTTGCAGATGACATGATAATCTATATAGAAGACCCTAAGAACTCCTCCAAAAGTCTACTAGACTTAATAACCAAATTCAGTCAAGTAGCTGGTTACAAGGTCAACACACAAAAATCAATAGCTTTCCTCTACACCAATGACGAACTCACTGAGAGAGAAGTAGGGCAAATAATTCCTTTCACAATAGCACAAAAAACCCTGAAATACCTAGGAATCAACCTAAGGAAAGTAATCAAAGACCTCTTCTCTGAAAACTATGGCACTCTGAAAAAAGAGATTGAAGATGATATCAGAAAATGGAAAGACATCCCCTGCTCCTGGGTAGGAAGGATTAATATAGTGAAAATGGCCATACTTCCAAAACTGCTATTTAGATTTAATGCAATTCCAATTGAGATCCCAGCAGCATACTTCATGGGCCTTGAGAAAACAATCCAAAAATTCCTTTGGAACAAGAAGAGACCCAGAATAGCAAAAGCAATTCTAGGTAACAGAGACATGGCAGGGGATATCACATTCCCCAACCTGCAACTATACTACAAAGCTACTGTGATACAAACAGCATGGTACTGCCAAAGAAACAGACTTGAGGACCAGTGGAACAGATTAGAAGATGCAGAAACAATGCCAGACACACTCAGCCACCTCATCTTTGATAAAGGAGTCAAACACCATCACTGGAGGAAAGATAGCCTCTTTAATAAGTGGTGCTGGAAAACTTGGGCTTCAACTTGCCAAAGATTAAAATTAGACCTATATCTCTCACCATGCACTAAACTAAAATCAAAATGGATTAAAGATCTAACTATTAAAACAGAAACTCTGAACCAGTTGGAAGATTAGTTAGGTAGAACTCTTGAAGACATTGATGTGGGAAAAGATTTTATGAAAAAAACCTCAGTTGCCTGTGGACTAGCACAAACAATCAACAAGTGGGATCTCTTCTTATTAAAAAGCTTCTGCACAGCAAGAGAAACCACCAGCAGTGTGAAGAGGCAACCCACAATGTGGGAAAAAATCTTCACCTGCTCTTCCTCAGACAAAGCTCTACTATCTTGAATCTATAAAGAACTGAATAAGATCAGACCTCCCAAATTTAAAGACCCAATCCAAAAATGGGCATCTGAAATGAACAAACATTTCTCAGACAAAGAAGTAGAAATAGCAAATAAATATATGAAAAAATATTCAACATCACTGGTCGTTGGAGAGCTGTAAATGAAAACAATGTTGAGATTCCACCTGGCTCCCGAAACAATGGCTGCTATCATGAAATCAACCAATAACAAATGTTGGTGGATCTGTGGGGAATTAGGAACTCTGCTCCACTGCTGGTGGGAGTGCAGACTGGTGCAACCACTGTGGAAATCAGTATGGAGATACCTCAAAGAACTAGGACTGGAAGTTCCATTCAACCCTGCTATTCCACTGCTGGGGATCTTCCCCAAAGAATTGAAAGAATCATACCACAGTGATATATGTGCACCCATGTTCATAGCAGCACAGTTTGTGATAGTTAAATCTTGGAAACAGCCGAAATGCCCATCAACTGGAGACTGAATAAAGAAAATGTGTTTTTTTTTATATAATGGAGTACCACTTAGCTATAAAAAATGAGAAATTAGAGATTTTTATAGCTAAGTGGATGCATATTGAGGCAATACTCTTAAGTGAAATAAATAGGACACACATGTGTAAATACTGAATAGTTTCTCTGGTGTGAGAAACTGAAAGTGTAAATAAATACTAAACTGTATAATATGTAATGTGAAATAGGAAGGAAAGGGGCAAAGGGGAAGGAAGTGGGAGGGGTAGGGGAAAGGATAGAAGGGAATGGGATTAATATGAGAAAATGGAAAAATAGGAACAAAATCTTTGTAAATAGGGAGGAATGGAGGGGTTGAAGGGAGGGCTGGGCAAGGGTGAAAAATAAGAACCAAGAGAGATTATGTAAAGGTGCAAATTTCCAATGATGAATGTCATTATATTGTATATCTAAAAAGTACCAATGATTAGAATGATTAGTCAATAATGCAAAATAAGAAGAAAAGGTCCAAAGGGGTAGGAGTAGTGGAAGGGGCAGGGGAAAGGAAAGAAAGGAAAAGAAAAATGATGAAAAATGCCAAAAATGGAAATAAAGCCTTTGTAAATAGGGAAGGGTTGGGCGGGTGAAGGGAGGGCTAGGAATGGGGAAAAACTAAGAACCAAGATGTATTATGTAAAGGTACAATTCCCAATGAGTAATGTAATTGTGTTGGGTAACTAAAATGTACCAATAAAAGAATTTAACAAAACAAGAAAAGAAATCAAAGACCTCTTCTCTGAAAACTATGGCACTCTGAAAAAAGAGATTGAAGATGATATCAGAAAATGGAAAGACATCCCCTGCTCCTGGGTAGGAAGGATTAATATAGTGAAAAATCCTAAACTTCCAAAACTGCTATATAGATTTAATGCAATTCCAATTGAGATCCCAGCAGCATACTTCATGGAACCTGAGAAAACAATCCAAAAATTCATTTGGAACAAGAAGAGACCCAGAATAGCAAAAGCAATTCTAGGTAACAGAGACATGGCAGGGGGTATCAAAATCTCCAACCTGCAACTCCACTACAAAGCTACTGTGATAAAAACAGCATGGTACTGCCAAAGAAATAGACCTGAGGACCAGTAGAACAGATTAGAAGATGCAGAAACAACGCCAGACATACTCAGCCATCTCATCTTTGATAAAGGAGCCAAACTCCCTCACTGGAGAAGAAATAGCTTCTTTAATAAATGGGGCTGGAAAAATTGGTTTTCAGCTTGCAAAAGATTAAAACTAGACCTATTCTTCTCATCATGCACTAAACTAAAATCATAATGGATTAAAGATCCAAATATTAAAATAGAAACTCTGAACCAGTTGGAACAGAAGTTAGGTAGAACTCTTGAAGACATTGGTGTAGCAAAAGATTTTTTGAACAAAACCTCAGTTGCCCGTGAACTAGCACAAACAATCAACAAGTGGGATCTCTTCTTATTAAAAACTTCTGCATAGCAAGAGAAACCACCAGCAGTGTGAAGAGACAACCCACAATGTGGGAAAAAAATCTTCACCTGCTTTTCCTCAGAGGAAGGTCTACTATCTCAAATCTATAAAGAAGTAAAAAGATCAGACCTCTCAAATTTAAAGACCCAATCCAAAAATGGGCACCTGAAATGAACAGACATTTCTCAGACAAAGAAGTAGAAATAGCAGATAAATACATGAAAAAATGTTCAACATCACTGGTCATTGGAGAGCTGCAAATGAAAACATCACTGAGATTCCACCTCACTCCAGAAAGAATGGCTCCTATCATGAAATCAACCAATAACAATTGCTGGCAGGGCTGTGGGGAAAGAGGAATCCTTCTCCACTGCTCGTGGGAGTGTAGACTGGTGCATCCACTCTGGAAATCAGTATGGAGATACCTCAAAGAACTAGGACTGGAAATCCCATTTAACCCTGCTATTCCACTGCTGGGGATCTTCCCCCAAAGAATTAAAGGAATCATACCACAGTGATATATGTGCACCCATGCTCATAGCATCACAGTTTGTGATAGCTAAAACTTGGAAACAGACCAAATGCCCATCAACTGGAGACTGGATCAAGAAAATGTGGGTTTTTAAATAAAATAGAATACTACTCAACCATAAAAAATGACAAATTAGAGACATTTATAGCTAAGTGGATGCACATTGAGGAGATACTCTTATGTGAAATAAATAGGACACACACGTATAAATACCAAATAGTTTCTCTAGTGTGAGAAACTGAAAGTGTAAATAAGGACTAAAATGTATAATAGGTAATGTGAAATAGGAAGAAAAGGGGCAAAGGGGACGGAAGTGGTAGAGCTAGGGGAAAGGATAGAAGGGAATGGGATTAATATGAGAAAATGGAAAAATAGGAACAAAATTGTTGTAAATAGGGAGGAATGGAGGGGTTGAAGGGAGGGCTGGGCAAGGGTGAAAAATAAAAACCAGGAGAGACTATGTAAAGGTGCATATTTCCAATGATGCATGTCATTTTATTGTATACCTAAAATGTACCAATGATTAGAATGAATAATCGATAATGCAATATAGGAAGAAAAGGTTCAAAGGTGTAGAGGTAGTGAGAGGGTCAGGAGAAAGGAAAGAAGGGAAAGGAAAAATGGTGAGAAATGGAAAAAATGGAAATAAAGTCCTTGTCGATAGGGAAGGGTGGATGGGGTGAAGGGAGGGCTAGGAATGGGGAAAAAATAAGAACCAAGATGCATTATGGAAAGGTACAGTTCCCAATGAGAAATGTAATCGTGTTGTATACCTACAATATACCAATAAAAGAATTTAACAAAGGAAAAGTAAATATTTATTGCTCTTTTGAATCTATTGCAATATCTTTATGCTTTGTATGTGCTTTGTTTTAAACACATTTTACTTTAGATGTCATTTGTTTTTAAAAGATGGATTTAAATTGTATTTCACTTCTATTATTTGCATGATATATTCAGGGTGGTACTTGGGATACTACAGAGAATATTTTTTGATTTACTTTACTCAGCATCCTTTCAAATACAGAGTATCATCTAACTCCAAAACAAACATCCTTCATTGGCATAACAATCAGAAGTCTTCTCATCTTTTCCCCATTATATTGCAAAGATGTATCTTGTCCCTCTTTAACATGGAATGCTTTTCCTTTGTCTAAGACACTGGCAAAGCAATAGACATTGTTCAAATAGAGTCAATAAGTCTTTTCATTGAAATTAATAAGTAGATACTTGAGAATAAGAACCAAGCTTGATTTTAGCTGTGGAAATGTCAGGGTTGAAATGATTATTATTGCTCCACCCCACAAAGAGTTGTTAAAGGGTAAGCAAGAAAGTGCTGATTATATTATCTGAATAATCAATAAAAACATAGGTATTTCTGAACTTTTTAGACATGAAAGACAGTCAATTTATACTTTTTGCTTATTGTTCCTTGAACTGGGTGTCTAATATATAAAAGATTAATATGTAAACTGTTTCAAAATATATGTAATATATTGCAAATGATAAGCAGAAAAATATTGACTTCCTTAAGATGAAGTAAAGTTCCTTCATTCTCAGCAAGGATGCTACCAATCCTTGTTATGGGCAATAAAGCAGCAAATTAAGATATTGCTGCTGTATTTTGGAATTCAAGTCAGGAATGGACTAGAGACTGGAGCTATAGCATTAGACATAGAAAATAGCAAGATGCTGTAATATGTTACCTATAACTTGAGTCATTCTTTCCTTTGCAAAGAAACAAAAACAACTTCGGTTTAAGCTTAAATCCTAGAGAGTCAGTATGGCAGTCTTGTAACATATAATTTTCTTGAAAGACTGTCTTCACATGACCTGCAATCCATAAAAGCTGAGTACAGAGGATCATGCATCTTGTGAAATCGTAAGAGTTAAATTATTTGTCCAACACTGAGGCATAATTTAGCAAATGTAAAGAAATGCAAAATAAGAAATGAATGATATTTGAAAAGAAGAATCCACCAAAATGAAAGTAGTATAAACCTATCTTGGTTTCCTTACCTAATGTGAAAATGAGCAGTCCGAATTTAAAGCATTATTCATTATTCACTGTGATGAAGGAAAGTTAAAGGAAGCAATTAATTATACCACCCTACCCCAGCCAATTCTTTCACATTGGTTTCAGTGAGGTGTCAAAAAGGTTGAGCATTTAGATTGAAGCATAGAGCTCCAAAACTACTGTTAAAAGACCCAAATCTTAATATCTGCTGACAATTCATGTCTGCAAAATTCATCTAGTCCACCTTTCTAATAATACCACCCTTGATATGTGCTGGGATTAATTGTTAAATAATTTTTATTTTTCATTTACCTCTTCAATTATTTACACTCTTACCCCTGTTCCACGTTTTTTTGCATTGGTCATATCTTCCCCCCCCACAACAATGGAGAGTAAACCTAGAGCCTTTACACTGAGCTACATAACAAGATCTTTTTAGTTTCTTTTTTTTTTTTAAGTTGAGGTGGCTGAGTGTGCCTGGAGTTGTTTCTGTATCTTCTTATCTGTTCTGCTTTACCTCAGGTCTGTTTCTTTGCCAGTACCATGATGTTTTTATCATAGTAGCTTTGTAGTATAGTTTCAAGTTGGGGATTGTGATACCCCCTACCTTGTCTTTGTTGGCTAGAATTCCTTTTGTTATCCTAGGTCTCTTCTTATTTAAAATGAATTTTTGGATTGTATTCTCAAGGTCTGTGGAGTATGTTGCTAGAATTTCAATTGGGACTGCATTGAACCTATATATCTGTTTGGGAAGTATGACCATTTTCACTATGTTGATCCTTCCTACTGAGGAACAGGGATGTCTTTCCATTTTCTGATATCCTCTTTTTTCAGAGTGCTATAGTTTCCAGAGTAAAGGTCTTAGGTTTCTTTCATTAGGTTGATTCCTAGGTTTTTTTTTTTTTTTTTTTTTTTGAATGCTATTGTGAAGGGAGTTGTTTCTCCAGTTTCTTTTTCAGTGAGTCTGTTGTTCATGTAGAGGAAAGCCATTGATTTTTGTGTGTTGACCTTGTATCCAGCTACTGAATTTGGTTAAGTCTAGAAGACTTTTGGGGGAGTTCTTGGCATCTTCTATATACAGTATCATGACGTCTGCAAATAATGACAATTTGACTTCATTTCCTATCTTTATTTCTTTTATTTCTTTCTCTTGTCTAATTGTTGTGGCTAATGTTTCCAGAACTATATTGAACAGGAGTGGTGATAGTGGACATCCTTGTTGTGTTCCTGATTTTAGTGTGAAGGATTTCAGTTTTTGACAATTTAATATGATAGTGGCTGTTGGTTTTTCATTTATGGCTTTTATCAGGTTGAGGTAGAGACCATTTATTCCAGTTTTTTGTATAGTTTTTTTTTATCATAAGTGCATATTGAATTCTTTTGCACACGTTTTCTGAATCTATTGAGATGATCATATGGTTTTTGTCCTTGGCTCTATTGATATACTGTATTACATTTATTGATCTGTGTATGTTGTACCATCCCTGCATCCCTGGGATGAATCCCACTTGGTCAGGGTATATGATCTTCTTGATGATCTTCTAGATTCTGCTTGCCAGCATCTTATTGAAGATTTTAGCATCTATGTTCATTAGTGAGATTGGCCTATAGTTGTCTTTTATGGTTGGGACTTTCTCTACTTTGGGGATCAAGGTGATGCTTGCTTCCAGGAATGAATTTGGGAGTATTGCTTACATTTCAATTTCACTGAAGAGTTTAAACAGTAATGGCAGCAGTTCCTCTCTAAATGTCTTGTTGAATTCAGTTGTGAGGCCCTCAGGGCCTGGGCTTTTCTTAGTTAGTAAGTATTTAATTATGTTTTTAATTTTGTTGATTGATATTGGATGGTTTAGAATTTTTTGGTGTTCTTTGTTCAACTTTGGTAATTCATTTGTATCTAGGAATCTGTCCATTTCTTCTGTGTTTTCCATCTTATTGACATATAGGTTCTCAAAGTAGGTATTGATGTCTCTTTGGATTTCTGCTGGGTCTATTGTAATTTCACTCTTTTCATTTCTAATTGCATGGATTTGTGTCTTTTCTTTCCTTTTTTTTTTTCATTAACTTTATTGGTACATTTTAGGTATATAGTGCAGTTGCATTCATTGGAAAGAGTCCAAATCCCCATCACCTGGAGTCTTTCCTTTTTTTGATAAGGTTGTCTAAGGGTTTGTCAATTTTATTTTTTTGAAGAACCAACTCTTTGCTCCATTAATTTTTTTGTATCATTCTCTTATTCTCCATTGCATTGATTTCTTCTCTGATCTTTGTAAATTCCTCCCTTGTACAAGCTTTGGGTTTGTCCTGCTCTTCTTTTTCTAGAAGTTTGAGGTTTAACATCAGGTTGTTTATTTGAGCTCACTCTGTTTTCCTAGTATGAGTATTCACTGCTATGAATTTCCTTTGCAAGGCTGCATTCATTGTGTCATAGATTCTGATATGTTGTATTGTCATTGTCATTTCATTGTAGGAACTGACTTCTTCAATTTCCACTGTGTCCCATTGTTTATTCAGAAGTGAGTTGTTCAATTTCCATGTTTTTATGAAATTCTTGCTGTTTCTTTTGCTATTGATCTCTAATTTCATCACCCTATGGTCTGTTAATATACAGAGGATAACTTCAATTCCTTTGCACTTACTTAAACACATTCTATGAGCAAATATGTGGTCTATTTTGTAGAATACCTATTTTACCCATTCTGAAAAGAGTGTGTATCTTGATTTTGTGGGGTGGAACACTCTCTAAACATCTGTGAAGTTTATTTGTTCAAGAGTTTAATTGAATTCTAGTATTTCATTGTTTATTTACTGTCTAGTTGATCTATCTATTTGTGACAGTGGGGTATTAATTTCCCCCACTACTATTGTATTAGTGCATATTTGATTTTTCATGTCTGTTAGTATGTGTTTTATATATTTGGGTCCACTAGTATTTGGTGCATATATATTTATGATTGTCATCTCTTCCTCTTGGATTTTTTCCTTTACAAGGATGTAGTATCCTTCTTTGTCCTTCTTAAACAGTGTTGGTTTGAAATCCATTTGATCTGCAAATTGAATAGCTACTCCTGCTTTTATTTGGTTTTATTTCATGGAGTATTATTTTTCCAAATTTAACTTTCAATCTATGAGGTTTTTTTGAATTAAGTATATTTCTTATATGCAGTATATTGTTGAATCTTGCTTCTTGACCCATTCTGCCAGTATATTTCTTTTGATTGGTGAATTAAGACCATTAACATTGATGGTTACAACTGATATGTATTGACTTAACCTTGTCATGACTTTTCCTTTCTTTGGATTCTCCCCAATTGCATTTAATTTCTTGTCGTGTCTGAATGGATTAATTTGGCTGGGCCTCCTGGGGTTTTGATCCTCATTATCTTTTCTTAGCACATTGTTTAAAAATTTTTGGAGTTCTGGTTTGTTATTCATGAAGTTCCTTGGGCGCTCTTTGTCATGAAATTATCTTATTTCTCCACCAATTTTGAAAGATAGTTTTGGAGGGTACATCAATCTGGGTTGGAGGCTGTTTTCCTCAAGGGCTTGAAATACATCACTCTAAGCTCTTCTTGCCTTGAGGGTTTGCGTTGAGAAGTGTGTTGTGATTCTTATGGGCTTTCCTTTGTATGTGATTTGTTTCTTTTCTCTGACTGCTTGTAGAATTTTGTTCTTCTCTTGGGTTTCTGGAATCTTAATTATTATATGCCTAGATATAGATTTTTTTTTTATCAAGGCTATTTGGAGTCCTATATGCCTCACTTATCTGTATGTCAAATTCTTTTGTCCTACTTGGATAGTTTTTTACCATTATTTCAGTGAACAGTTTTTTTTTTTAATGTCATTTACCCTCTCTCCTCTCTCCCATGTTTTCATTGATTGTGATCAGTATTATGTTATTCTTTGCACCATCTAGCAGCTGCTGGATTGATTTCTCATATAAATAATATTTTGAAACTTGATTATTTGTGCTAATCATTGCTTTCCAGCAACAAAAGCTGATATTTTTTAACAGAAAATATATATTGAAAGTGTTCTACCACATGCACAGTACAAAGTATTGTGTAATATGCTTTCATGTATATAAATTTTTTGTTTTAATGAGAACATCAATATACAATAAGATTCTTTCTGTCAATAGGTGTAGTCCTCTATTTTCTTTTTCTCTATTTTTTCTTCTATTTTCAGGAGAAATTTAAACTAGTAACATTACTGTGATTTTGTTAATTTTAAAACTTATATGTTTAAAACATTACCTACCAGAGAGTCCACTATCAGTTTTTTTTTTTCTTTTTTGTGGTACCGGGGATCAAACTCAGGACCTTGCGCTTGTGAGTCAGGTGGTGGCAGAACCACTGAGCTAAATCTCCGGTCCAGAGTCCACTATCAAAGAAGTTTACCAAATTCTGAAATTAGAGATACTTTAAACAGGAAGAAGTAAAATTCATATTTACCTCATTTGACTACAGAATCCTTTCTCATTGAATCATGGAATAACTTGATGAAGACAATGTATTATTTAGGATTCTCTGGAAAAATAGAACCAAAAGAGCATTTATAAATATAAATGAGTTTATTCAATATTGGAACTGACCTGAGAAACAAAACAGCCAATGTCTGAAGGCAAGAGGATATGAAAATCTCAGGTCCACAGATGAAAAGAGAAGTTGCCCTTTCTCTGCCACTTTGTCAATTTTGAGCCCTCAGTGGATTGATTAGAAGGCATCTGTTTTTGGAAATAGAATTCTTTAATAAGCCTTTTGATTAAATTTCTAATCTCTTACAGAAACATTTTTACAGATACATCTGGAAATAATCTTTTCCTGTTCTCTGTTCCACTCAACCCCATCAATTGACACATAAAATTAATCATAGTAATTATCAGTGCTCTGAAATTAAAACACTGTATTATATGAATATTTATATTTTAAGTATCTAACATAATTCACATTGTCCTTTTATTTCTAGAGCTTTTACTAAAGATATTTTGTGATATGTAATAATAAATTCTTTTGAGAATTTACTTTAAAATGTAAACTAAATATGCTATAAGCATTAACAATCTAACAATGCCTCTCAAGGACTTAGGAAAACAAAAATAAGCCAGACCTCAAATTAGTATGGGGAAAGGAATACTGAAATTCAAACAGATGTAAATGAAACTGAAAGTAAAAATTACAGAAGTTCAACAAAGTAAAAATTAGGTTATTTCAAAGGGTAAAAAATAAATTTAACCAAGGAAAAAAAGAAAGATGACCCAAATAAATAAAATTAGAGATGAAAGGAAAATTTTAAAGGTAAAACTATAGAGATACAATGGATTATAAGGATAAAAATTATTTTATTAGCAAAAACTAGAAAAGCACTGAGTTACATTTTCTGGGCAATTACAAAAATATCAGTATTCTCTTTAAGTGATTATATTCTAGAAATATATTATTTATTTATTTGATAAAGTCATGTAAATATATAGATAGATAGAAAATATGTAGAAAATATGATTGTTTTGGACACTGTACTTTGGAAAATATTCATATATATTGTAGGACTTTGCTAGATTTAAAAGGAGGGCATAGTTTCATTAAATAATGTTTTTATTTGGATTGCAGTAGTATTAATTTACTGACAAGAAATTTAAAAATAAAGAAAAAGTTGTTTTAAAATAAAACATTGCATTTTCACCTTGTAGACAAAATCTTTTACCATTTTACTATAATTGTTCTTTGTATAGCTAATTTTAAAAATAAAACCAAATAATACATATTTTTTGTTTTCTTTATTAATTTTGTAAGTTACCTATAGGATGCCACTATTATATTTACCACAATTCTTAGTGGTATAATAGTGTGATTTTAGAATAAATGAACATGTATGAGTATGTTGAGTTTTGTATGTTTTTTATACACAGTTGTATTTTTTTATACACAGTTGTAAATACTATCTTTTCTCAAATGTATTACACAAGTATTGAATTGATTGATTTTCTATTGCTGGTATTACAAAGCATTGGCACCTAGGTGGTTTGAATAGTCAGTGTTTATTCTGTTACATATCTGCATGCTTTAAGTCTGAGCTCCAGGTGTCAAAGATTTGGTTCCTTCTGCAGGCTTGATGGAGAATCTGCTGTATGTATACTTGATTGGTTGGTTGGCAATATTGGGTATTTCTTGGCTTGTAAAAGTATCACACTTGTCTCTACCTTCGTTTTCACAATGTGCTCTCCATCTGAGTGCGTTCTGTGTCTAAACTTTCACCTGTCTATAAGAAGACCAAATATCCTGTGTTAGGAACCACTCTAATGATCTCATTTAACTTAATTTTCTTTGGAAAAACACTTATTTCCAACAAAATATGGGCACATCCTGAGATAATGAAGGATTATAACATATTTCTTTTTTGACAACCTCATTTGACTCCTAAGAATGAGTGCTTACATATTGCTAAAGAGTAAGCAAGTGTGATTAAGATTTCTGTCTGTGATCAGGTGACCCCACTTCTTTTAGGTTTCTGGCCAAGCAGAAACATTATGGAGGAAAGGCCTAGTGTGGGAAAGTTGCCAACCTCACAGAGTCTAGGAATCAAAGGGAGAGTTAGAAAGCCAGAGAGAGAAAGGAGCTAAAGATAAGATACACCCTTCAAAAGCACATTCCCAGTGACCTACTTCATCCAACTGTGCACATCCATTAATAGCCTGTTAAGCTATGAACTCATAGGTGGATTAACCCATGAATGAGGCTTGTACAGTACTCCCATGATGAAATGAGTTGCTCAAAGCTCATCAGGGAATAATAAAACCTTCAGCATAGTGAGCATTCTGGGTAATACTTTGGATTCCAGCAATAACAGTTTGTTAAAGAATTATATTCAAAGATAAGAAAAAA
The DNA here is from genome assembly GCF_053883595.1 of Heterocephalus glaber. NCBI lineage: Eukaryota > Metazoa > Chordata > Mammalia > Rodentia > Bathyergidae > Heterocephalus > Heterocephalus glaber. The sequence goes on along the minus strand of NW_028258142.1, from coordinate 9,747,746 downwards.
TTTGCCAAGAGAAAGATGAAATAAGGTTGAAAGACTAGCTTGGGCACAATGAATAGCCTTTCAGAGGGATATGTATTAGAAATATTGCAGTGCAGCACATAAAAAGCATCTAGAACTATATTTGGCATATAAAAAAATTTGCTCAATAGAAGGAGGGTATGGTGGATTTTATCTGTAATTCTAGTACTCTGAGGGGAGAAGATAGCAAGTTCAATCCCAGGCTAGGGAACTTAGTGCCTTGCCAAGTCCCTGTCACAAAATAAAACAATAACAATAAAGAGCAGTCAGATGTAACACAGTGAGAAGACCTTGGACTCAATCTTCAGTGGTACCAAAAGTAAAAGAAATAAAGACCAGTGTATTCTTTCTTTTCTCTTCCTTTTCCCTCCCTCCCATTCTTGTCTCTTATTTTGTCATGTCATACATATTCCATTGCTAGAATGTGTAATCAATCAAAAAATAAATGTTTCTTTAGATCCTTTACACTTTCTATGCTACATAGTTATTACCCTTCTTCCAGTATTTCTTTCCAATCTTTTGTTCTACCTCATTAGTAAGACTGAACCCATATTCTATTGCTCTTTGATGCTTTTCTTATTTCTCTTACTTGCTAGTCCTTATTAGTTCATTTATTCATTTTTGTTAAAATGAAATAAAACATCTAATATTTCAATAAATTACTATTATTTTGCTCCAAAATATTTCATAATACTCTGTATATGTTTTAATACATTTTGATTTTGGGATGTGATGAATGTTACAACAATGCAGTTATAAATTTTGTTCATTATTAAATTCATTTATACTTTTAGTATAGAGTATACAATTTACTACTAATTTTATCATTTATGGGCCAACATAAATTTCTTTAAGTCAAACATCTCAATCCTATGTAGCCACTGACCTGTCTTGTTCACATCCATGCTGTTTAATGCTTAACTTCATTACACTGTCATTATGTAGCCAATTTGTTTTAAATCATCTGCAGAGTAATAGTTTTAGGAAGGCATTTAAGGAAGAAAGACATTTTGTGGAAAATTAGAAAAGTCTTCTAAATACTGTAAACATTGTATAAAAATAATTCATATATCTTGACTGTGTTTTGAGAATTTTGAAATGCAATGCAAAAATAATCTGTTACCTAGGCAATTAAAAATTAAAACGAGTGAATTTCAGGTAACTGAGTGAAAGCTAAAATTTATTAAAAAATATAGTCACTAGTTAATTTTTTTAGTTATATTGGATAAAATACCTCCATCTTTTCTAGGCAGTATGGTTCTATGAGAATTATGTTAAAAGACCACTGAAGATTTCAACTTGATTAAATTTCAGATAGGAGAACAGGGTATTATTTTGAAAGTGAGTTCTTATCTGATGGAGAGAAAGGAATTCAATCAAATAATAACCTCCTTACCATTAATGGCCATTTGGGTTTCAACAACAAAAAAAAATAGGTTGCGTTAAGATATAGTGATGTAGAGTTCACTTGAGATGCTACTTAATAGATCAAATGGTAAATTCATATGATGGAAAACTAAGGAATATAACATTAAAGACATGCACAATTTAAAGGATGAAATACCTCAACTATTCATTTTCTATTATATGATGAAAGGGCTAAAAATTTATCATAGAGACCACTGAATGGAAGAACTACTCAGGGAAATTACCTTTTAACACTCACGTGGTTATAATTTTCATCACTTGTCCCTTTTGGAAAGGTTTTAGGTGTGTGTTTGTGTACATACATGTGTGTGTGTGTGTGTGTATGTGTGTGTCTTGGAGGTTAAAGGGTTAATTCACTGAGATTGCTCATTCTTTATCCAATCATCCAAAATAGTATAACCTCACATTAGTGTCAGGAATAAGGTGCCCTAAATGATACACCTCCAATCCAAATATGCAGCTGTCTTGTTATGAGTTCTTTATGCATTGATAATCCATATAGTTTTCCTCTTCAGAGTACACAAGATCATAGAGCACATGACATCCTACTTGTTATGTCAGCTGCTATATATCAACTTTAATAACAAGCAAAATTTTTGAGCCATTCCCCAAAAAGGGAGGGTATTGGATAGCATAAGAATGACTAGTGAGTAGAACAGTTCAGTTAGTAGGTAAATTATTTAAAAATGAAAACAATTGGTTGGTTACAAAAGAGACAGTAGTACAATATGACAACATACAAAGAAAGAGATATATCCTTACTCAGGGGTTGCTAGGTACACAATTTTATCAATTCTCCCACATTTACTCCAGCCTTGATAATTCATAAGCAAGATGCTAGTGCAAGATGCCAAAGGGGGAGAAGACTTCACAATATAGTCTAGAGTTTAATGTGAGGCTTTGCACACAGTTATGCTTACTTCATTATTGTTAACTGTAACCAATAAAATGTCTGCTGCATTTACAAGGTAAACTTGTTATTTGGAAATTTCATGAATAGAGCTAGAAAAAGAGTAAAGGAATTTTCTAGAAATGTTTTACAAAATACAAGTAAACCAAATCATCTCTGTATGTCTAAATTTCTCTGAAATAGTCAATATACTTCAGTGTGGATCATTAAATTCCATTGCATAAAATGCTACTTCTACTTTTATCTGAAATATCTACATATATCAATGAATGTAATTTATAAAGTGTTTAAAATATGTGAAAAACTTATATCTAGCTAGCTAATTAGCATCTGAAATTCATATTTTCTCAATTTCCATTAATATACTTAAATTATTAGTCTATCACTCATACTGGATCATGGAATACATTGGCACCTCGGTTCACACACCTAATTCGTTCCGTGAGTCTAGGGAAGATGGCTGCGCTGGTGTTCGTGCAGGGACCATGGCTATTGTAGTGTTCATCGCCTGATGTAGAGTTCCTGAACAGAAGCAAAATTTTGCTGAACGATTCTGGTCATGAACCAAATTATTTGGGAATAGAAGTGTTTGTGATCTGAGGTATTACTGCATTCTTTTTATTTCTCACACTGTAATATCTACTATAAATGATAATTTAAGTAGAGATATAAGGCAATTTACAGGACGTAATTGTCATTATGAGTTTATTTTAGCATTTAAAATGATAATAATTTGTTTACCAAACAATCAGCATATTTCTTTCTTTTTTTTTTTTGGTACCAGGCGTCCAACTCGGGTCCTTGCGCTTGCGCAGCAGGCGACAAAACCACTGAGCTAAATCCCCGGCCCGAATCTTAGCATATTTCATATACTGCTATTTAAAAAAACCACATTCTAAAGATACATGATCCATTTCTAAACTCCATTTACAGATAGAAAAGAATCAAATCTAATTATCATATAATTTTATTTTATATATCTAAATTTTATTAAAGTATTGACACATTTTAGTAAACTAATAACACATTTTAATTATTAATTACAGTAGTCATTGCTCTGCTACAAGGTTTATGTAGTCAATATTTTCCTAGACATGAAGGAGAAGAATGTCTACATTAATAATACTTACTCTTAGTAGTTTTCCTTTATGCAAGGACAATTAAAGAAGTTTGTCACTGATATGAACATTTGACAAACACAGACAAAAGAGAAAATAAATTTATAAGTTATTATATATGTGTGTTACTGTGTTCTTCTTAAATAATTACAATCTGTAATGAAGAATTTGAACAGGATGAGTTCTGTCTTCCACTGCTGCTTTCCAGTGGCTTCTCCACTTTCTCTTCTGACCTGCAAGCCCTGTAGTTCTTTGCTGATCCTGCCTGTGTGTTCATATTGACACTGCAATGTCTTAAATTGCTACAATCACTTCAGAGAGGAATGGACTCTAATATGCTTATTTTGTTCCTTATATATTTCTACATTTTGATTATGTCTTATTTGGGATTTTAGTCTGCAAATTTTCTGAAGCAAAATGAGTTTCTTTTTCTTTTTTCTCTTAATTTTCATATGAGGGCAATAATTTTCTATCTTGTGATTTTGTGTTTATTATAACCAATTTTATTTTCCATCTTTTTTTGCTTTGGAGTACTGGCATTGGTTAAAATTAAATTTTATCTCAAGTGTTATTTGAGTACTGAAATTTAGTATCATTTTATCACTGTTTTGAAGATTTTATTTCTCTCAAGTACAATTTTTTTCTCCATTCTAGTTCCATTTAAATATCTTACATGGATCTATGTTTTGTCATTCTTATTCTGGTAAATATATTTTGTTCTATTTCTCTAAATGAAGTTCCCTAAAAATTTATCAGAGTGCTAAAATCTTTCATAAGATATCTATAAAAATCCAATATCCTTAATAAAAAGCATTTTCTATACACAGTTATACTTTTAGTGATTATCTTTACAAAAGTTGTACCAGCAATTGTATATCAGTTTATTTCACCCATATTGTTGTTCTGGTTTAAGTAAATTATATGCCAGAAATGCAGTATACAGGAAGACTTTCATTTTGAAAGACATGTCATTTGACTGTGGCTGTGATATTCCTCTGGTTTAACACTAAAACGTCCATTATTTGAAGATAATCTGTAAAAAAGATTATCCTCAGAATTAGATTTTGCTTCTTGATAGAAAGAGATTGTTATTGACACTGTTTATTTTATTTTATTTTTATTTTTTTGTACTGGGGATCGAACTCAGGACCTTGTGTTTGTGAGGCAGGTGGTGGCACCACTGAGCTAAATCCCCTGCCCAACACTGTTTATTTTAAAACATATTATGTAATGCATATGAGTAAGTGCCAGTGTTTAAAATGAAAAAGCACTTCCTGAAAGAATATTTTATCATTTATTTTGTCATATTTTTTCTTTCATTCCCACATTACATCAGGAATGTGTATTACCATGCACATGCATGTGTGCATATGTGTACATAAAAGTTCATTGATTCATATTAAATGAACACAGCAGGTTCTAATTTATTGGGAAAATATTCTCCCAACAAAATATGCAAATACATGTGTGTTAATTACTTTTCTCTCATTGTTGAGACAAAATACCTGACACGCAAAGTTAAAGGTGAAAGGATTTATTTAGCTCACAGGTTGTATAGATTTCAGTTTATAGTTGGCTGGCTCCAAGGTACGGTGGCACATGGCAGGTAGGCACAAATTAGACATTTCCATTCCAAAAGTTACAGATGGGTATACAAGGTGATGGGACCAAAGCAAGATCAAAACCTATCAGGGAAAACATTAAATCCCACAGTTCCACTTCCAGCATCCCTGGCAATCTGTAGTAAGATATGAACTCCAAAGGGCTTGGGCTTTCCTCAGATAATTCATGTTTCTGGCTTCTTCAAACTTCTGGGGTCTCCATTGCACCTTCAACTTCACACTGTCAGCTTCACATTTGCAGCTTCACACACTTCAAATATGGGTGGAAGGTTTCCTGACTCCACAACTCTTACATTCTTTATGTGCCTAAAACTATCACCATGAGGATGATACCAAGGTCTGCTAGGATCTGGAGCAGTAGCAAGGCTTCCTTCTTTCTTGTTTGTAGGGTACCTATGAACCAAATGCTGTGGAACAACTTCCTAGGTTGCTGCCATTCTGGAACACCGTGCTCCAGGGCTCTCTTCTCAAAGCAGTCTTTCACTTTTGCAATTTTGAGGCTACAAAGAAGGGTGGAGTCCTACTGCTTCCTGTGATGCCCACAGGCCATCTTTTCTATTCTCCTTTTCTTTCTCAGTAATCAAGATCTTCTCAGTACTTTGCAGTCCACAATTTTAGCAGTCCACAACTGGACCTTCCTTTCTAGCCAAACTCACAATGTTTTAAATCATTCTGCTAGGCTCTTTGCTCTTGATTCTCAACATAATTCTGGCTAAAAGCCCTCAACTGAAGCCATGTCACTGCCTCAACATTAGGCTACCTTGACATTTCTTCTGCCAGATTAATTAGTATGCTGCCTTTCTCAGTCTCTGGCAAATACTGTGGACATGGGCAAAATGCAGACAAACTTTCTACCAAGGCATATACACACATTGTCTGGAGTCCAGCAGCCAGTGCAGTCTTTCTTCCCAGAAGAAACTTCCTGAGCCTTGTCATTGCCAGCTTTCTGGCCTTCTGAGCTCTGACCAGAATCTCCCATATAGTACAGCCTAAGGAGTTCCAGCTCTACTTTTTCAGCTGGCACCTCTGAAACTTTCCTAACATTTTCCCTTCCCACAAGTCAGTTCCAAAGGCTCTTGAGCCAAAAGGCTAGGTATTTCACAGCAATGACCCCACTTCTGTGATACCAATCCTGTGTTAGTTATTTTTCTCTCATGCCAGATGAATTACCTGACATTCAAAGTTAAAGGGAAAGTGTTTATTTAGCTCACAGTTTGTAGAGGTTTTAGTCTATGGTTGGCTGGCTCCAAGGCAGAGTGGCACATGACAGAGGACTATCACAGAGGAGAAACAGTTCATAGTGCCCGTATGGTAGCAAAAGCAACAAGGGAATTTAATAGCATCTTTCTGCCCCTCTTATCTTATCCAGACTACTTAGGGCAGGTAGCATTCACACCCTTAATCATAGTGCCCTTAAACCTAGCATTCCACTAATTCCAGTGTCACACACTCTGGATTTAGAAAACTCTGAAAAAGCCCCACCTAAGACTACATGAGGCTTTGGGGGAACATTAAAACACAAGCTTTAACAATATGTATGTGTAGACACATATTTTCTTAGATTTGATATATTTTTTGCTGAATAGATTCTAAGTAAATCAAAAAAGAGGACAGAAGTTAAATTTCCTCCCTGAAAACATTCAGTCCAATCCTGGCTTTTGGGATAGTTTTAGCTTGGTTCATTTCTCAGGTTCTTCCACTTGTGTCTTCATGCTCATAGTCTGTTATGTGGGCATGTTCAAACCTGAATTACTCTGATATCCTGCAGCTCTGCATTTAAATTCTGGAGCCACACTTAGAAGAATGAGGTCACATTAGGAAATTCAGTCATTGAATGTCCAGCCACATTTCACCTTCACTTAAATGTGAACAAATTTTTATTTTTCCAGAAGCTTCTCTCTTAAAAGCAATGCTCCATTTCAAATAAAAGATTTCAAAACAATCAGGTTGCTTTGCAGAGCTTAGAATATGAGTGTTTGGACTGGGCTGAGAACAAGAGTGATTTTTATGGCTGGAGCTAAAATCCTGGTCTAAGATGCAGCACATATTTACTGGATGTGTTGCTGGAGGACAGACAGAGATGGTGAATTTGAGGATCTAAATGCCAAAAACATCAGCATTATTTTAGAAAGTAAAAGATAACATTTTTGTTGTGCCTTGTTTACTCAGATGAGTACTGTGGGAGCCTAAATGGTATATGATGAACCAGAGTCACCCATAGATGGGCCTGAGCATTTAGCTGTTGAATTTGGAAATCCATAAAATCTTTCAAATTTGTAACACATCAAAGTGTAGTATCAATTTGTTTAGAAATTGAAGATCTAGAATATCAATGTCTAAATAAGAAAGATGAAACAATTTAGATGCTTTCAAAACCTTGGACACTTGACATAATCTGAAATTTTTCAGATTCTTACAATTTACTTACAATATAGCCTGGAGTCTCCTACTAAGGTAATTATTTTTTCCTGGTGGAAATTTAAAACATGCAAGAAAAGAGAAAGCCAAAGAATACTTGCTCCCAGTAAAACTAAAAAATATGTATTATTTTATGGAAATACTCATTTAGTATCTAGATTCCATACTCTCTCTTAGATTAGATGCTATTCTCAAGAAAATGTATGTTGTTATAGCTTGTATCTAAATGTCCCGCCAAAGCCTTATGTGATCATAGGTGGGGCTTTTTGGAGGTGGCTGGATCTAGGGTGTGTGATGCTGGGATCAAGGATGTGATGCTGGGATTGATTCATGCTACTATGCTAGGATTATGGCTGCCCCACCCTGGGTGTGGGTGCTACCCAACCTAAGCCTGGATAGAATATAAGGGACAAAAGGAGAGTACCTGCTTTTTGCTTACTGCTGCTGATGCTTGTCCACTGATGCCTGCTGCCTGTCTGCAATGACTTTCTGCCATGCCACCCTGCCTCAGAGCCAGCTTGATTATGGACTCTGCAAACTGTGAGCCAAAATAAACCTTTCCTCCTTTAAGTTTGGATGTTGGGTATTTTGTCTCAGCAATGAGAAAAGTAACTAAGACAGATGTCATATATAATAATATATATGCTCAAATTATACTAGGAAATAAGTATTCTTCAATAGCCATTCTGCTAAAGATGTAATATAGACCACAGAAATGGGAATGGACAACAGACAATAGACTGGGAATATTTCAGAGACAAGTATCAATCAAAGAGCCAACTTGATTATTGACAGAGCTATTGGGGAATATGTGTTTAGTGTGCACACTAAGAACCCATTTAGACAGCTTGTTGCTGATATCCCCCAAATCTTTAGGTCTTACTGCCATAGAGATTGAGTGTCTCACAAGGATTTTTCCAATTCAAAAGGATTGTAACAAAAATAATTGAACTGAGCATGTTCAAATTCCTCAGTCAAACATGTAAAACTCATTGCTCAAGCAAGTCATTTTTCATATTCTTTTGAGGAGAAGGCATTCAGCTAAAGGCTGGAGTGTTATTCTAGTAGAAGATTCTTCTACTAGTCTTTTCCTGTGGTTGATGGTTTAAAACATCTAGTTAAGAAAATTGAATGTGCTTTTTATTCTCACATGAAATGTCAATATCATAATGAAAATAAGGCTCATTAGTTTTTTCTTTTAATACATTTTGCAGGATCTTTCTTTGGGAGGAATTTGGTCATGTAAAATTGTCATAACTTGCAGTTACATAAATCTTGCAGGACAGTGGACATTTTTCATGATAACTTTATTTCAGAAACATAAAATTAAAAACAAATGAGTTGACTTTTTAAATTTAAAACTTAATATATTTAAAGGATGATGCACATTTTTGAGGATAGTTCTTTATTTTTTAAACAATTTCTCTTCAGTGTGATATATCATGCTAATTACAAAAATAAAGTCATACAAAAAGGTTAAAAAGCAAAGTAAACAAGGGTATAAATTTAATTATGCAGAGATAACGTCTAACATTTTGCTCAGTTTTCTTTTTTTTTGGCACCGGGGATCGAACTCAAATCCTTGAGCTTGTGATGCAGGCGGCGGAACCACTGAGCTAAAAGGCGGCCCTTGCTTGTTCTTTTGTAAATAGCTATAGAAAATTCTTGAAGGATCATTGTGCAATGTTTTTTTAACTCAATCATGAAAAATTCTTCATTATGGTAATAGAAATCAAATGGTACCAAATGTTTAAACTTTTTCTGTATTCCTGGTGGAAAAAAATGTATAAATATGTAGTCTATTAAAATTTTGCAAAGATTCAACATATGCAAAATGTTGGGGAAAAGTTTTTTATTGGTGCTACATAATAGCTCATCAAATCTGTTTGTTGAAAATTACAAGTCACTAGAAATAGTGACAAGTTTGATTTTTACTCAGTATGGGAGAATATGTGATTAGGCAAAATATGCAAAGGTCATTTATCGATGAGTGGACCTAAAGAAGATACATACAAAGTTAAGTTGAAATCCTTAATTAAGCCCATTCCTCTGAAGTGTTGCCACTAACTGAAAATATTCTCGTTCTCTGAGATTTTTCAAAGTTAAAATGGTTAAATTATTTTTCTAAAATGGATCATGGTTATGGCTTTAAATAAGTGTAGTTAACATTTCATTATTTATGAGTCTTCATAATCTATTAAAAAGCTCAACGTAATATTAGTATATACATTTTTGAAAGAGTTTAGTTTTACCATTCAATAAAATAAATGAAACCCTATTATGTTAAGCTCACAATGATCTAAAACAATCTGCCATTAATAGTGCCTTAATTATTGTTTTTAGTCAAACATTCCCAACCCGTATCATCAAAAGACACAAACAAAACCATTAAATATAAGCTCATCACACTTTTCTTTATGGTGTGCAGTAAAAATAAGTGAGACAGCAACTGATATAAAATAATTTGAAAAATGTTTCTGAATTGTCCTAGAAATATCACAGCACTCACTCCCATTGGTTTATTCTTTAATTAGCAAATTATTCATAAACTGTATGTAGGGGTAGTGTGCAGGCTTATTTTGCAAGTTAAGTACTAATTATCAGTCCCCATTCTGCTTCCTCTTTTTCTAGGATGCTTAGTAATTGCAATCTGTTTCATTATACTGTATGTAGCCTGGTGTTTTACAGCCTTATGTTGCCAATTTTGAAAAGTATAAGTTCTCACATTCATTTTACTTCTTTTTTTAAATAATGCAAGGAATGTGGTTAGAAATCTATTAAATATTTATGCCAAATATTAAATATTAATTTGTATAGAGCAAACCAACTTAACATCTCTTCTCTTCCCATGACGTAATGCTGGTTTTCCTCATGAATAGCTCTTTCCTCTTTACATTCTCAACTGGAAAGACCATGCACAATGAGAATTCTAACAGAAGTAGCTACCATCAGTCATTATATCTTTGTCAGTGATATCCTGAGAACTTCAGAACTATATTTAGAGCTTCCCAACATGATTCCTGCTTCTTTTATCACAGAGGCCTCTAACCAGGCATATGCACAAAGTGTTATCCCTCTGTCTCTTCAAATTCATCTTTTTACGTTCTTGGTCTTGTTTTATGTCTCTAATATCTAGTTTTCCTGGTATGATGGCCTCTTTAGAGAGGAAAAACAATTTATTATCTACTAGCATATGAAGATAAAAATGCTGGATCTGGCTGTGATTGTAGGACATGTCTAGAGGCTATGCTTCTGTGACTGTTACTGAGGTTCTAGACTTGGTGCAGTGATGACTGAAGGATACAAAGGGTCATTCATTCAATGTTTCCTAGGTTTTATTTTCCACTAATGGCAGATCTGTAGGAAAGGAATTCCTTAGCTACATACCAAGTGTTTTATGCTTTAGTAGAAGATTTGTCTACATTTTGCTCATGTTCTGAGAATTTGCATGAAAATGAGATTAAGAGCAGTAGACTAAATTAACCTGGCAGAGGAAATTTCAAGGCAATCCAATGTGGGACTGTGTCATGGATACTGTGGAGCTTTTACCCAGGCTTGTAATGAAAATCAGGACCAAAAAGCACATTTCAAAAAGTTTTCAGGTTTTTTTTAGAAAAAAAGAACCTACAGAGATGGAACAGAGGAAAGCTTGTTTGCTATAAAGATTTCCATTAAAAAGAAACCAAGAACTTAAGATCAAGACAGTAAGAAAAAATGCCTTAATGGCATAAGAGAAACAACAAGGCCCTACCATTTAGAGGCTCAAAATTGCAAAATGAAAGACTGCTTTGAGAAGAAAGCTCCTTTGAGAATAGTACCATGCTGCAGCATAAGCACCTAGGAAATTTTCTCCCCAGGATTAATTTCATGACACTCAGCCATCCAGGCACTCAGAGATCTCTGTAGCCTTAATACAAGGGTGTCTGGCTACTGCTCAAGCTGGTGGCAGAATTTGGCATCATCCAAGTGGTGCTAGTTTTGCAGGCATGCAGAATGCAGAGTTGTGGGGTCAATGAGGCTTCCACCCAAATTTCAGAAGAAGATTGGGAGGCAAGGCAGTGTGCACCTGAGAGGGCAGTGGGTGGAACTGTGAGAGTGAAATTGAAAAGTGGAGTGAAGGACCCCAGAAAGTTGGAGAAGTCAGAAATGTAAAAATTTGAGGAAAGATGCAAGGAGTGATCAATTTAGACCCAGAGAAAAGCCATGAAAGCTACTACTACCAGCAATGCTGTAGTGCTGGCACCACTCAAGACTTTTAGAGTTCACATCTTACCACAGCTTGCCCTATGCAGGACATGGTGCTATAGGATATAATGTTTACTCTTTTGGGTTTTCTTGCTTTGATCCATTGATTTGTATCCCATATTTTTCAATTTTGGAAAGGGAATATTTGCCCTGTGCCATTGTACATCAAGCAGTGTTTAATTTCTTTTTAATATTTACAGAGGCTCATGGCTAAGAGTTTGCTATGAGTCTCAGAGGTGACTTTGAACTTCAACTTTCAAGCAATGCTGAAATTGTTAAGACTTTGCCAACTCTTAGAGTGGACTAAACATATTTGCATTGGGCCTGGGATTTAGTTCAGTGGTTTGGCCTCCTGCTGTGCAAGCGCAAGGACCCAAGTTCAATCCCCGGTACAAAAACAAACAAACAAACAAAACAAAACACATATTTCCATAAACAGATGCAAATGAGTCTTTTGGGGTCCCTGAGTAGGATGTTAGGATTTTTATATTGATGTCTCCCAAAGTCTCATGAGTCCATAGATGGGGCTTTTGAAAGGTGACTAGAATATGGAGGCAGCATAAATGCCTGAGTTTTAGGAAGTGGGTTGTGGTTGGAAGGGGAAGGTCACTGGGAGCATCACCTCCTTCTTTGGCTCTTCCCTTTGCTCTCTGCCTCCTGTCTGCCACAACGTGAGAATCATCCACCATGCCCCTCTTCCCTGTCTTCCTGCCTTGTAGCCAGTCAACTGTGAACTAATATGTGAGACAAAATAAACCTCTTATTTAAGGTGCAGGTGTTGGGTATTTTGTCTTAGTGATGAGGGAAGTAACTAAGACATTATTCATACCTATGTATTCATATAGTAGCCACCAGGGGAAAGGAAATGATCGTTAGCATACAGAGATAACATGAAGAGTGGAAGCCAATTCTCTTCAATTAGTCATAGACAAGGCAGCCACCCATAGACTGGACTCTAGAAAAATGAATGCAATAAAGGCTAAATAATCACTCTAACATATCTGTAATCTGATAAAGAAACCTTATCACTGATAAGGGATCACTGACCCCACTGATTAGGGATATTTGAGACAAACCACTACTTCCCTTAAGAGGACCTTTGGAGTGATGCTACCAAAGGACCAGAGGTCTGCATGTAGTATGCCATATAAGAAAGCCCCCTTTGCAGATATGCAGTACAGTGGAATTTGAAAACTGACTAATGTTGGGCAGAGAAATATCAACAGACAAGTAGAGCAGTGCAAACTGCTGATACATGGTACCTCAATGTGAGCCCATGTAAAAGGAAAGAGAAGATGATTGGAAAAGAAGAGGGGAAAAACAACACACTCCCCTCAAAGTTTGATAAACATTTTTTGAGGAAAGAGATATTTAATATTTCAATCTTTAGCATATACCTGATGTTATGGTTTAGAAGTAAAATGTTCCTGAAGTTTCTCATGTTTTGGGGAGGTGATTGGGACTTTGCCATACTGGATTTACCCATTAATGAGGTTAGTACCAGAATGTGCTGTTGGGAGGTGGGTCACTGGGGGTGTGATCTGGAAAAGTGTATTCTCATCCCAGACTCCTCCCATCTCTCTCTTTTCTTCTTGCTTGCTATAACATGAGCAGCTTTTCCTCAACTGGGCTTGCCATCATGCTCTTTCTTTTCATCATACAATCAGACCATAGACTGAAATTATGTGTCAAAATAAGCTTCTCCTTCTTTATGATCTGTTAGGTATATTGTTGCAGCGAAATGAAAATGACTGACTCCTGACTTATGACTTACAGCATTTCTCAGAATTGCAGGTTGCCAAAACATAAAGCCAATAGATTTTGGTAAATCATGAAGTCTATGACCTGCAGCTACTATCAGAGGTTAATTTCTGGATGATTTCTACAGACATATCATCATGACTCATTTTGCCTCATTTTGGATAAAAATTTATTAGGTAAAATCAAAATTTCCAAAAACCATGCAAGAGAGTGAACAAAAGACATAATGCATTTGTATTTTAGCTAGTAGATTTAAATTACCTTCTACATACAAGATTTTTCACATCTTTTGGGGGTGTTTTCAACTCCTACTTTATTATTGTTCTATGTTTGGTTGCAAAGACCCTACTCTCCTATTCATCAAATTTCCTGACAATGGCCCTCAACATCTCCCTTGGAGTATTTTATAAAATTGTGGGCTATTACATCCAACAATTCAAGACTGGCTTACCAGAGGCATGTGATAAAGAGAGATTATGTCTTTTTAGGTTCTGATACTTGCACTGTCACTTTCCAGACAAAAAGAAGATAAAATACTGGGACACGAAGTGTCCTCCAATCCAAGTGGTTCAAATTCTGCACTTTTAGCTGATATTGATGACAGTGACTTAAAGTCTTTTGAGAGACATCTTGGTCCTTGTGGAATCTGTCTCACTGTCAAAACTTAATGTTCTTATTTGGATATATTTCCTGTCAGGCCCCATATGGTGGAGAATTGGACTTACTAACTGCCTTGTGTCCTCTGGCTCATTCTGATGTTACTGTGCTTGACCTTTTCCACTAAAAACCTTGAGAGGATGCTGCATCCCACTGCCCCAACATTCCCTTGAGTAAATTCTATTGGCTATAGCTACAAATTCTCTATTAACTTTTGTCTAATGGACTCTTCCATCGGTTGTCAAGTAACTTAGATGTGAAACTGTGCCATTCTTTTATGAGTTGTATGTTTTATTATGTTAAAGATTTATAACCAAAGTCCTAACCATACATTTTGACCTTGAGTTTGTTTTTTAATATAATGATATAGATTTCATATGTTTTCATTCTAACTGAAATATTCTCCTGAAAAATAATAAGAAATAAAAATAAAAAATAAACTTTTTGTAAAACAGTTTCATTAATTTTCTTGCTTTTGAATTAAACAAATTGACCAGTTATTTGAATAATGGAAAGTTTGTTTCATCATCCTCAAACCAAAATACAACTAGTAGAAAATAATAATAAAGCCATAATAGAAAATAACATTAAATCCTATGTTCACTACTTGTCCTTGAATGTTATAATATTAGCAGTACTGTTTTCAAACATGAATTTTAATTTTAGATATTGGGCAATTTAAGAGTATGGAATGACTACTATCTTACACAATATAGTATAATTCTTGGTTTTAAGTAACTTTGGGAATTAAATAATTTTTGCAATTTAGAGAGATAGATATTTTAAGACCTATTATTTTCTAATAAGATATTTCTTTCCTTCTTTCAATCTATCATTTAAAATTCTGCAAGTTTTGATAGTGTCTCCAAAAGATTTTGTTCCTTTATTTCAAAAAGAAGTTGGTTCTTCTATCATATACACTATGAGAGATAATAGCACAAAACTCTTTTAAAAAACCTTCAATTATTATTGTGTCTGTTATATCTAAGAAGTATGAATATAATTAGTTCTCTAAAAAAGACTTTCCCACACCTTATGCATCAGAGGACACAAGGTTAGAGGAAATGCCCAGCTTGGGTTTCTCTTACATGTTTTCTTTCCAGTTCTTCTCAGAGGCAGTGACCCACATCTGCCCCTAGGTAACCAAGCCCTAAAGAATGCTTGTGAAAACAGTAAACCAAAATAACCATTTTACTTCTTTTTTGCCTTAATTTATTTTGGGAATTTCCTACACCTTCCTCACATGTGAATAATATATTTCATTGGGCATATGTAATCTACTCAGCTTTGCTATTATCATGAAACCCAATTACTATAGAAAAAGAAACATTGCTTCTATGAATACACTCACTATAATCTTATTTCAGAAGGTATTACAGGCACTGTCCCAGGCATAGTGTATGTTTGGGAAGTACAAGTTTAGAGGAAATTTTCACTGGTTCAAGGGGAATGTTTGTATACCCAAGGACATTTAGGAAGCAGATTGGGATGTTTTTGGTGTTATTTGTTTTGATTTGTTTTATTAATGACACAGTAGTGAATAAACAATGAAAAGTTTAGAGTACATAACTGCAAATGCATTAAATAAAAACAGTATGCATAGTGATTTTTAAAAAATATTTTAAATACTGTATTTTAAAATCCAATATTTTGAAGAGCTGTACAGCTAAGAGGAGCTGAAATATGTAGTGTGATGTGTAAGGGGGGATTGAGATGTAATTCATATTTAGAAGTATGTTTATTACAGTTTTAAAACATGCTCTATAAGTTCTTTATTCATTTGACCACATTGACCGGGATTTGTGGCTGTAGAGATTGTTTATATCTCTGGAATTATTTGAGTATTTTGTCCATTTTGATGTTAATTATAGTGCTTCTGTGTTCAGAGGTGGGGCTTTTGGAAAGTGATTGGATCATGGGAGTACTAAGATCACCAATTCATTAATCCATTGGTTAGTTCATAGATGATTGACCTGGTTCCTGCCTCCTGTCTCCTGTTTATCAGAAGGTGAGCAACTTTCTTCCTTTCCTCCCCCACACATACCCACCTCGATGCTTTGTCCACTACAGGCCCAGAAACAAAGTAGTTAGTTGACTATAGATTGAAACCTCAGAATACACAGACAAATCTTTCCTCTTTTAAGTTTTTATTATCAGGTATTGTTCATAGTGACAAAGAGGTGAGTGATACACCATATTTGCCTAGATGGTGGGCATTAGGTATAGAGATCATGATGTACTGAAGACCATACAGTCTTCATTCATTTCTAACCCACATAGTTTCCTTCTGAAATTTACAGTGGATTTTGTGAACTCTTTGAACTCTTCTCTTGGTTTCCACTGCCCCAGAAGCCATCTCATTATTTTAATATATAGCTTACATTAGGGTTCAGTCATGTTTCTGTATATCACATGGGTTGGGACAGATTTATAGTTATAATATAGGGGGAGTAGATGTAACTCCCAAACCTATTAGATATCTGAAATGCAAGTTTGTGTTCTCTAAAATTGAAGAGTGAATTCTAGGAACAATGGAGGAGGTTAAGAGTAGGAAAAATTTATTGAGAGAAAGAAATCTTCTGTCTAAGAGAGAGACAGAAGGGGGCCAGAAAATGGGGTGCCCACAGACCCTGTTTCCCTAGGGAGTTTTATGGAGCAAAGCCATGAGGTAAGATGGGTTCAAGGTGGGACAAAACTACAGTCAACTTGTAAGTTTACAAGTACAATTGCTTAAGCAATATTGATGCAATGGGAAGTAACAAGATAGGTATGAAGTGGGACAAAACTATGCTCAACTCATAAGATTACAAGTATAGTAACTTAATATGTTGATTAAATGGGGATCATGTGGGAAACAAGTCATGTAACAAGTGTATAAGGGACAAACAAGGATTTTTGGTAAGGGATGGGTCAGGGACCTTTCCTGGAAGGGATGGGTCAAGGTCTTGGTCCTCCACCCAGGTGATAGATACCTATTTAGAATATCATCACTGCTATTCATCCCAAAAGGGAAGTACATGGGTGTAATTTCTCTCCTTTTATAATGCTGACCTTCAGTGATTGTATGTCCATGTCCTTCTTATTGGCCCCTCCTGGCCCTATCTAACTGCCTACAATTATCTAATTAACATCTATCTACAATAGTTACATGTATCCACAATTAAAATATCATACAGACTATTTTACTCCCCTAGTTCTAGATATACATTGTGAAGATGAACCTGAATTTCCCTTTGACATTCAGTTTCAACAACTTCAACAGAGCATGTTTTAATTTTTAATAACTCCAGAGTACCCTGTCTTGTATCTGCTGACTTTTTGGAATGAGAAGTTCAGGGAGTGATCTCATCTTCTAGTTTAAAAGAGATTTTGCTGTGCTTCCTAGTAAGAACATTTATTCCTTGAGAACAAAGACCACTTGACCAGCCAATCCCAAGAAAAATCTAACTAGCAAACTAATGCAATTAGTAGAGAGAAGGACTATTCTTGATCCTTAGATTAATGGATCATGGTTTTGGGGAAAATATCATATTTCTTGTTGAATGAAGAGATAAGCCACATTCTGGAGATATTATTCCAGGTTTACAATCTTGTGCCACTAGCTGGCATGGTAAGCAAGTCTCCAGAAATTCATCCCAGTAGTATACCAAGTCAACTGCTTTAGAGTGATTGATTTTAAACATAACACAAAAGAATTTCATTTGGATGGGACCACAGTATCATTTAGTTTACTATCAAAAAAATTTATTGGTCAGAAGTAATGATGTATGGAATACCAAAGACCAAGGCAGAAACCTTTTACAAATCAGAATATGAGAGTAAAAATCCACACCTGTGGAAATGTCTGTGCTCGTTACTCTGCTTCTTTTATGACAGAAATAATCCAATATAATTATTGCCCAAAGAGATGATGTCTTGCTACTCAGTGTTTTTTTTTTTTTAAATTATTCTCTTAATAAGAGTTTCAAATAGATTGTTCTGTAAGGGGGAAACCATATTTTTGAGTTTGTTTATTACCTAAATGTCTGTCACAATGGCTACTTTTTAATAATGGTCTTATCATAAAAAAATAGAATTAGCTATTGGAAAACAGCCAAACACAAAAGCAAAAACTTCACATTGAACAAATAGGTCAACTGGTACACTTGAATACTGTGCTGTTCTTTTGTTAATGATTCTCCTTGGTGACTATTTGCCAGGGTACAAATATATTTATATTCTCTTTCATATTAGAGTTGTCTTAGTAGTCTTCTTTCATGAGTTATCTTATCAACAATCTTCTTAATAGTGACTCTTCATTTTACACCCTTACCAAACTATTAATCACTGTGCACCAAGCCATTTAAAGTCTTCCTCCAGTCACACCTTCCTGAAAGCAAATGAAGTAAGGTTCATTGCTTGAAGTTCAGCCTGTTGGGAAGTGTTTTATTTATCTTGGTGTTGAGTATTGATTGGCTGGAGCAGGGATGTAAGCTTCAATTCTGTAGCATGTCACTCAGGATCTTCTGTAACACAGGCTTCATTTTTCTTCATTTTTAACATTTTATATAGTCTTCACTTACATACTGTGGCAGGCATAGAGGTCATGGGCATTTGAACTGTTTATTAATGAAAACTTACTTATATTTTCAGGGCATGCTATAATTGGACCAAGCACATCTTAGGCTCATATAATAAGCTTTCTGAAATCTTTCTCCAATCAGGTGTAACATATTTCATCCAAGACTCAAAGAATTTGCAGGGTGAGGCTGAGTGGGAGTTAGAGATGCTATGGTCCCTAGTGTTACCCAAACTAACAAGATAAGCTAGAAGTGACAATGACAGAAGTTACCACAGTTCCTGTTCCCTTTTATAAAACTTCATAGCATAAAAATTTTGCTTTGAATGTTTATTATGTTGTAGTTCTTTGGCATATCACACATGAGTTTCTGTTTAGTTCGCAAACTGAATCAGTCAGTAAAATTTTGTTCCGGTTTGCGAACTCCACATCAGGTGAAAAAATGACCATGACCATCTTCCCCATATGAAAACGAATGCAACCGTCCTCCCCAGAACTGTGGAATCAATTAAATTCATGATCCAAGGTACCACTGTATTTTCTAACCATTTCTTTCTATGCAATCCCACTTCCATTTCCTAATAAAAGCCCAATATTATATACAACATTGACTCCAGCTTCTACTCTCAGTTATACTGATATATTGCAGGCCTCAGCATTCTATTGAATGTTATAACAAGACACCACACAGGATCTCCAAAAAGTTCAATGCTACTCTTTATCTAGCTGAAAACAAAGAGGAAGGGTTGGATTTCCAGAAATAAAATCCAAGACCTCAATAGAATAAACATGTCCAAGGCAATAAATATTGTATACCAAATGGTGTTAACTTCCAGGGACTTAAAATATGTGAGTTTTATTGTCAGACTATTGTCAACAATAAATAGATCCTTGCTCCCTAACAATACACATGCAATATGGCAAGATGGTATGTCAAACTACTGCTTGCTGTTCTCCCCAAAATTTAGCACTGTTAGCAGTGGTAGAATTTTTCAACATCAAGCCTCTCAGTTTATAGTTGGCTAATGGAGACTCATCAAAATAATCTGTTCACCATTGACTAGGGAAAGCACTAGGGCTAGAAATGAGATGTTGTCATTTATAGACCATATTCATAATTTCCAAGAATAAACCATGCTATCATATCAGTTTTATTGGCACAATTAGAAGTAAGGTTAAAAAATTTTAAGAGGCAAGATGAAAATTAATATGTTTTATTCTTTCTCAGAGAAAAACTAAAGAACTTTGTAGGTCATTTATGGATAGGTAGGATCATCAGATTAGCTCTGCCCAAAGAGTTGTGAAAGGAAGGAGTATGTGTTACATTCAGATTGAGTAGAACTATCCGCTTGAGCTTCCTTATTTCACTGTCTCAATGAATGGAGAAGTATCCTGTTGTGATGGAGAAAATATATTGCTCCTGAGTTTTTCCCTATAGAAGCTGCCAGCCTACAGAAAACATATGAATAAACAATAAATGTCTGTTTTGTTATATTACTGAGTTTTGAGAGTTTATTTATTTGTTGTAGCTCTTTGTCCTATCTAATATATATTTAAGGCATAATTATTTTTCAAAATAAAGTCATATGTAGAAACGTGGCTAGTGAAGAGTATCAGTTATCCAGTTTTATCAATTATCAACTTAAGTTTGATGCACTAAGTGTATGGGGCCTATATATCAAATTACCATGTTGGAAATAGTTTATATACTTATTGAATATTCATTTAGAATACAATAGGTACTTTATAGAAAACTGAATATGAAATGAAGATAATTTAGATTTTATCAATGTTAAATTATATAATTTATCAATACTTTTCTCCAAGTGGAGTTAATTATATGCATTCTGCTCCTGGATATCGTTGGACTTGAGGATTTCACCTTTTTATTCAGCAGAATTTTCCTCTGACTATTCTCTCTCCAGTCATAAATTTGGGGAAGGGCCTGCTACTACTCTTGAAATTCTCTAATACAATAATGAATACCTAAAGAATACAGAAGAATCTGCTTACTTGAGAATCATTACAGATTATCAATCTGCATAGACTATTTTCATATATTAAGGAAAATTAATAAATATAAAATATGCTGTTTAAAAGTATAAATCAAAAAACCATTTCTTTGGACTTTAATGCTAAGTTATGCAGAGCTTTATTTTTGAAACTGTGTTTTAGTCTGAACTGTGAATTCGGAATCAGAATGAGGTGAAACAGCTAGCTGTAAAATGTCTCAAAGCTCAAATTGCTTTATATATTTGGAAATCATCTTCATACCTTTATTGTAAAACATGTGGAAACCAAGAAAAATCCCTATTTAGTTTGAAGACAGCAGGAAAATATCACTGATATAAAATTACTAGATTACTTTTTTTTGTGCTGGTATAACTGCAATGGTTAATCTGCAGTTCATAAAAATAGTGGTCACTTTATAAGTTTCAAATTTGGCAATTAGGCCTCTTGAAATTTCTCCCAATCATGGAGAGTCCAGAGGTGGTCAGTTCCATGTGTGCCTTTATCTTCCTGCTCAGAGTGCTTGCCCTGCAGTTCCCATTCTTATGCTGGTCTCCAGATGGTCAGTCTATTGTGCTCTAGTTTCAGCATCTCAAGTATGTTCTAGGCAGAATAATAAGAGCAAAAATATTCTCAGTTGAGCATATCCATTTTGTTTGTTTATTTTATTGTTTATTAGTAATATTTCCTACATATGATGATCACATTCAACATGTGGCATTTGTACCTGTATTTAATGTATCTTACTTCTTCTTTATTTTCCCATTCTCCTCCCTTCCCTTCAAACTTTCTTCTCCTCCCCATTTGAAAAATGTTTTATTCTATTTTTTCCTTCTAGACTTTCTTTAATACATTTTCCTTTCCTTCCTTACCCTTACCCCCTCTCTTGTTCCTCTTCCTCTTTGAACAAGTTCTTCCTACTTCCCAGTATCTGTTCTCCATTTTCTTCCTTATTTACCCTTCAGACTTCTACATGAGAGAAACAATGCAATATTTAAACATGTGCATCCAAATTATTTCATTTTAAAATGATGGTTTTGAGATGCATCCATTTATTTAAAAATGACTCAGGTTTGTCCTTCTTTATAGCCCAGAAGTACTCTGTTATATATAAATACCACATTGCCTTATCTATTCATCTATTGATGAGCATTTGGGCTGTTTCCAAAAATTAGCTATTAAGAAATGTGCTGTTGACTGGACATCCCCCCTCCCCCACTCCTCTGTACAGCCACCTGGTTCCACACAACAAAGACACAGAGGACACCAGACCACCAGACCACAGTACTGAGTCCCTCCACTCCTGGCACAGAGGTAGGGGCTGCTGAGCCACTGTCCAACTGCTCCTGGTCCAGAGGAAGGGGCTTCCCGGGCACCATCCCTCCCACAGCCCTCAGCCCAGAGGAAAGGGCTTTTGGGCCACTACCACTGCTCCCAGGCCCTATCCCACCTCTCTGAGCTCAGAGGAGGTAATCCGTGTAGGTGCTAACAGCCCCCCACCACAGTCAAAATGGGAAAACATGAAAATAAGTCTCAAAACCAGACTCCCAGATCACCAACAGCAACCCCAAAGGGAAATGAGATGGAACACCCTGATATTCAACCACCTGGACTCACTGAACTGGCAACAAAAGGGGATCTGGAAAACATGAAATCAGAAATAATTTCTCAGATAACAGGAGAAATTGTGCTCCTAGTGCAAGACATGATTAATGAATCTAGAGGGGAGCTGAGGAACATGATGGAATCCCAACATAGGAAACAAATGGAATCCACAAAACACATGCAAATAGATTTCCAGGAGATGAAAAACTCCATTGAAAGTCTACACAGCAGAATGAGACAATGTGAGGACAGAATTTCAGATATAGATGATAAGATTGCAATTAGTGACCAGGCAAAGAAAAATTGCTTCAAAATTATAAGGGAACATGAAAAATCAATCCAGCAGCTGCCAGATGATGCAAAGAAGAATAACATAAGACTGATTGGAGTCAATGAAGAAACAGGAGAGAGTGCAGATGACATAAAAAAACTCTTCACAGAAATAATGGCAGAAAACTTCCCAAGCAGGGAAGAAGAACTTGACATACAGATAAGTGAGGTATATAGGACTCCAAATAGCCTTGATCAAAAAAAATCTACACATAGGCATATAATTGTTAAGATTCCAGAAATTCAACAGAAGAACAAAGTTCTCCAAGCAGTCAGAGAAAAGAAAGAAATCACATACAAAGGAAAGCCCATCAGAATCACAGTAGACTTCTCCACACAAACCATCAAGGCAAGAAGAGTTTGCAGTGACATATTCCAAGCCCTAAAAGAAAACAGTTTCCAACCCAGATTGATGTACCCTGCAAAACTATCTTTCAAAATGGATGGAGAAATAAGATACTTTCATGACAAAGAGCACCTTAGGAACTTCGTGAATACCAAACCAGCACTCCAAGGAATTTTACACAATATCCTAGAAACAGACATGGAAGATCACAATCCCAGGAAGCGAAGCAGAATGAACCAATCTGGCATGACAAGAAATTAAATGTAAAAGGGGAGAACCCAACAAAAAGAAAAAGTCATGGCAATGACAAGTCAATATGTTTCAGTTATAACCATCAACGTTACTGTTCCCAATTCATCAATCAAAAGAAACAGACTGGCAGAATGGATCAAGAAGCAAAATCCAACAATATGCTGCATACAAGAAACACACTTGATTCAAAAGGAAACTCATAGACTGAAAGTGAAAGGGTGGAAAACAATACTCCATGTGACGGGAACCCAAAAGAAAGCAGAAGTAGCTATCCTCTTTGCAGATCAAGTAGATTTCAAACCAACACTGATTAAGAGAGAGGAAGAAGGACACTACATCCTTGTAAAGGGAACAATCCAAGAGGAAGAGATGACAATCATAAATATCTATGTACCAAACACTAGTACACCCAACTATATAAAACAAATATTAACGGACATGAAAAATCATATATGCACTAATACAATTGTAGTGGGAGACCTCAACACCCCACTGTCACAAATAGACAGATCATCTAGACAAAAAATAAGTAATGAAATACTTAGAGTTCAATCGAACTCTTGAACAAATGAACTTAACAGATGTTTACAGAGTCTTCCTCCCCACAAAATCAGAATACACATTCTTCTCAGCTGCACATGGGTCATTCTCCAAAATAGACCACATACTCACACATAGAACATGTTTAAGTAAGTGCAAAGGAATTGAAGTTATCCCCTGTATATTATCAGACCATAGAGGGATGAAATTGGAGATTCATAGCAAAAGAAACTCAAAAAATTTCATAAACATGTGGAAATTGATCAACACACTTCTGAATAACCAATGGGTCACAGGGGAAATCAAAGAAGAAATCAGACAGTTCCTTCAATTAAATGACAATGACAATACAACATATCGGAATCTATGGGACACAATGAAAGCAGTCTTATGAGGGAAATTCACAGCAGTGAATATGCATATTAGGAAAACAGAACAAGTCCAATTAAACAACCTGATGCTAAACCTCAAGCTTCTAGAAAAAGAAGAGCAGGACAATCTCAGAGCTCATACAAGGGAGGAAATTATAAAGATCAGAGGAGAAATCAATGCAATGGAGGCTAAGAGAATGATACAAAAGAATCAATGAAGCCAAGAGTTGGTTCCTTGAAAGAATCAACAAAATTGACAAACCCTTAGCCAACCTTACCAGAATAAGGAAAGAAAAGGCCCAAATCCATGCAAATAGGATTGAAAAGGGTGAAATTACAACAGACTCAGCAGAAATCCAGAGGATCATCAATATCTACTTAGAGAACCTATACGCCAATAAGATGGAAAATACAGAAACAATGGACAGATTCCTAAAACTTATCAACTAAGAAAAGCTTGGGACCTGATGGCTTCACTGCTGAATTCTACAAGACATTTAGAGAGGAACTGCTGCCACTACTGTTTAAACTCTTCAATGAAATTGAAAGGGAAGCAATATTACCAAATGCATTCCTGGAAGTAAGCACCACCTTGATCCCCAAAGCAGAGAAAGACCCAACCGAAAAGGAGAACTATAGGCCAATCTCACTAATGAACATAGATGCAAAAATCCTTAATAAGATAATGGCAAATATAATGCAGAAAATCATCAAGAAGATCACATACCCTGGTCAAGTGGGATTCATTCCAGGGATGCAGGGATGTTTCAACATACACAAATGAATCAATGTAATACACTATATCAATAGAGCCAAGGACAAAAACCATACGATTATCTCCATAGATGCAGAAAAAGCATTTGACAAAATCCAACATGCATTTATGATAAAAACCTCAAGCTGACAGAAGCCATCTATGAAAAATCAACAGCCAACATCATAATAAATGGTCAAAAACTGAAATCCTTCACACTAAAATCAGGAACAAGACAAGGATGTCCACTATCACCACTCTTGTTCAATATAGTTCTGGAAACATTAGCCACCGCAATTAGGCAAGAGAAAGAAATAAAAGGAACAAAGATTGGAAATGAAGAAGTCAAATTGTCATTATTTGCAGATGACATGATAATCTATATAGAAGACCCCAAGAACTTCACCAAAAGTTTTCTAGACTTAATAACCAAATTCAGTCAAGTAGCTGGTTACAAGATCAACACACAAAAATCAATAGCTTTCCTCTACAGGAACAATAGACTCACTGAGACAGGAATAGGTCAAACAATTCCTTTCACAATAGCATCCAAAAAGCTGAAATACATAGGAATCAACCTAACAAAAGAAATCAAAGACCTCTTCTCTAAAAGCTATGGGTCTCTGAAAACAGAGATTGAAGATGATATCAGAAAATGGACAGACATACCCTGCTCCTGGGTAGGAAAGATTAATATAGTGAAAATGGCCATACTTCCAAAACTGCTATTTAGATTTAATGCAATTCCAATTGAGATCCCAGCAGCATACTTCAGGGACCTTGAGAAAACAATCCAAAAATTCATTTGGAACAAGAAGAGACCTAGAATAACAAAAGCAATTCTAGGTAATAGAGACATGGCAGGGGGTATCACGTTCCCCAACCTGCAACTATACTACAAAGCTACTGTGATAAAAACAGCATGGTACTGGCAAAGAAACAGGCTGGAGGACCAGTGGAACAGATTAGAAGATGCAGAAACAACACCAGACACACTCAGCCATCTCATCTTTGATAAAGGAGCCAAACACCCTCATTGGAGGAAAGACAGCATCTTTAATAAATGGTGCTGGAAAAATTGGGCTTCAACTTGCTAAAAATTAAAACTAGACCTGTATCTCTCACCATGCACTAAACTGAAATCAAAATGGATTAAAGATCTAAATATTAAAATAGAAACTCTGAACCAGCTGGAACAGAGGTTAGGTAGAACCCTTGAAGACATTGGTGTAGGAAAAGGTTTTATGAACAAAACCTCAGTTTTCGTGAACTACCACAAACAATCAACAATTGAGATCTCTTCTTTTTAAAAAAGTTTTGCACAGCAAGAGAAACTTCCAGCAGTGTGAAGAGACAACCCACAATGTGGGAAATAATCTTCACCTGCTCTTCCTCAGACAAAGGTCTACTATCTTGAATCTATAAAGATCTTAAAAAGATCAGACCTCCCAAATTTAAAGACCCAATCTGAAAATGGGCATCTGAAATGAACAGATATTTCTCAGACAAAGAAGTAGAAGCAGCAAATAAATACATGAAAAACTGTTCAACATCACTGGTCATTCAAGAGATGTAAATGAAAACAACGCTGAGATTCCACTTCACTCCAGAAAGATTGGCTGTTATTATGTAATCAACCAATAACAAATGCTGGCGGGGCTGTGGGGAAAGAGGAACACTACTCTACTGCTGGTGGGAGTGTAGACTGGTGCAACCACTGTGGAAATCAGTATGGAGATACCTCAAAGAAGTAGGACTGGAAATCCCATTTGATCCTGCTATTCCACTGCTGGGGATCTTCCTCAAAGAATTAAAAGAATCATACCACAGTGATATATGTGTGCCCATGTTCATGGCAGCACAATTTGTGATAGCTAAAACTTGGAAACAGCCCAAATGCCCATCAACTGGAGACTGGATCAAGAAAATGTGTTTTTTTTAAAAAATAAAATGGAGTAGTACTCAGCCATAAAGGATGAGAAACTAGAGACATTTATAGCTAAGTGCATACACATTGAGGAGATACTCTTCAGTGAAATAAATAGCACACACGTGTAAATACCAAATAGTTTCTCTGGTGTGAAAAACTGAAAGTGTAAGTGAGCATCAAAATGTACAGTTGATATTGTGAAATAGAAAGAAAAAGTCTAAAGGAGTATGGGAAGTGGGAGGGGAAGGGGAAAGGAAAGAAGGGAAAAGAAAAAATATGAGAAAAGGAAAAAAATGGAAACAAAGTCTTTGTAAATAGGGAAGGGTGGAGGTAGTGAAGGGAGGGCAGGGGAATGGAGAAAAAATAAGAACCAAGATACATCATGTAAAGGTACAAGATCCCAGTGTTGAATGTAACTGTATTGTGTACCTAAAATGTACCAAAAAATTTAATGAAAGAAAAAAAATGAAAATAGCATTCCTCACAGAACTACAGAAAACATTTCTAAAATTCATTTGGAACCAAAAGAGACCTAGAATACCAAAAGCAATTCTAGCCAACAAAGGTAAGGCAGAGGCCATCATATTCCCTAATTTTAAATTATACTACAAATTTACATTGACTAAAAACTGCATAGTACTGGAAAACAAACAAACAAACAGAAACAGATACAGGAACAATGGAACACAATATACAATGTAGAAACAAATTCAGATATACTCAGAGGCCAAAAACTTTCACTGGAAGAAAGATGATCTCTTTAATAAATGATGCCAGGAAAACTGGCTTTCCACATGCCAAAGATTAAACCTATATCTATATCTCTCACAATGCACTAAGACAAAATGAAAATAGATTGAAGGCTTAATATTACAATGGAAAAAATCTGCTGGAAGTTAAAATAGATAAAACTCTTGAATACATAGGTGTAGGCAAGATTTTATGAATGAAACCTCAGTTACACAGGAAACATTGTAAAGAATCAACAACTGAGATCACATCAGGAGAAAAGCTTTTGCACAGCAAAAGGCACCACCAACAAGGTAAACAAACAACAGAATGAGGAAAAGTGTTACCAGCTACTCCTTAGAAAAGAGACTAATATCTGGAATATATACAAACCTCAAAAAATAAGGCCCAAATTTAAAGACCCAATCCAAAACTGGTCATTTGAAATGAATAGTCACGTCTCAGATGAAGAAGTACAAACAGCAAATAAATGTATGAAAAAATGTTCAATATCACTAGTCATTTGAGAAATGCATACCTTCTTTAAAAGAGCTTTCCAGGAAGTTTTCCTAGTCTTTGCTAAACATCTTACTGACATCTGATCACTTGCTTGTGGCTGCACACGAGTGACAAACTTCTCACTTCCTCCCCTTCTTCCTGTATGCATGTCTATGTATTGTATTATATTATTTTCAAGGAACATTGGTACTCTAAATTATATCAATTGATTTAAAAAATGTTAGACAGTATGGACATTTATGTGCATTCAGCCACCTTTACCAGTTTAGCCAGTAATACCAAAATATTGTCAGTAAATTTATGTCCAAAGAGAATAGGTTTTATGTCTTTCTTCTTGTATCTTAAACATGTAAAATAGCATAAGGTAGGTCATAAAAACATATTTTAATGAAACACAAAGTAAAAATATTAGCATGGCTTAAAATAGAGTGTGTTCAGCTTCCAACATGGCATAATATCCTTTTCTTTCATTCTCTTTCTATTTTTCCACAAAACCTTGTTATACCATGATGGCTTGTAAAGATGTATTTTTGTTTTTGCTGTTAGTGGATGTAGAGAGGGTACACCTCAGAACATGCTTAAAATGACTAAGTGTTTGGATTTGGGGATGAATATTTATAAATCAAAATTTGAACTGACTCCCTTGGCAGTCAGTAGTTTTAATTGTTTCAATCATAGATAGATGTTAAATATGTTCAGCTACTAGAATAATTAAATATTAGTGCGGGAAATATCCCTGGAGTTCACTCAAGTTGCCTTTCCAGATGAACAATAGACTCAAATTGAAGAATCACTTGTTTATAGTTCCTAGTTGTTGCTTTTGAAGTAGGTTCATTATTCAATGAGAGTCCTGGTCAGTGAGGCACTGCATGCTCACCCTACACAAAGGGGCCTGGCAATAGGTACAGAATCACAATATGTGGACGTGGAAAGTTATCATGGGGCTTCTGACTCTTGGGTTAGTCTTCCTCCCTGTATACTATAAGTTTTATTCTACCAAGGATAGAATATTAAACTGACATTTGCAGGGCTGCTTCAAATGATTATTCATGAAAATCACATTAGGAGTTTGTTTGAAATTTCAATTTTTAGGGCCACACTTCTATGAGAATCCGATTCAGTGTCTGCTTGAGACTCATGAAAACACATTTTCAACAAGAACCCTGAGTGATTCAGATGCAGGTGGTAGTGAGATCTCAAAACAAAAAGCACTGAAATAAATGAAATGAGGCTTGAATTTTACATCTCATGGAAGAGCACATGAAAAATTTTAACACACAGAGAAAAAAAATCACTGCATGTAGCTGAAGACAAGTGTTTTCCTGATTAAAAAATCAAAAGTACAATGTTTAAATATGAATTTTCCTTCCATTGCTCACTATGATGGTGCACATGCCTAATACGCTTCATTAAAACACAAACTTTATAAACGCTCTGTCACGTGCATAGTTGATTCATGTAATTTGATGGCTCTGGAACTGGAGATTCCACAGCAGGGCACCAGCTGCTGATGCTGTCCAGGGGAGAACT
This sequence comes from Heterocephalus glaber, assembly GCF_053883595.1. Lineage (NCBI taxonomy): Eukaryota > Metazoa > Chordata > Mammalia > Rodentia > Bathyergidae > Heterocephalus > Heterocephalus glaber. The sequence continues at coordinate 9,718,095 of NW_028258142.1, read as the reverse complement.
CTGTGTTCCAAATGCTCAACATTTGCTGCTCGATTTCATGTCGTATTTAATTGGCTGCTCAAAAATACATTGGGAGGAACATTAATTAGTTTTTAAATATTTTCCTTGAATCACCATTTATGCCCCATTTTTTATGTGAAAAACTAAAAAAAAAATTAGGAAAATGTGCCACAGAATCCTGATGGATTTGTAATTAATATATACATACTGCCCAGAATCATACTGTTGCTTTAAATATATTTTATTTCATTTTTTCAAACTAACCCCATGGGATGTATTATCTCCATTTTGTAGATTTGGGAAGATAAAATAATACATTCATTTTCCCATTGAGCTTAAGACTTGAAAACTGAGACCGCCTATGGCAAAATGGGATCTCAACACGCTATGGTGTCCCTATGTTTCTCGGTTTCTATCTCACACCTTTTTCTCCACCATCCATCTCATTAACTTTTTGGTTTTCTTCCAATCTCCAGAAGTCCTGGCTTCCCTTAGAGTCACTTACATAATGTCATAATTTAATAGAAAATAAGGATACAGGTAAGCATTCTGAAATAGTACTATATTATAAGTTCTACTCTGCAAATAATTATAGATTTTTTTAAGTAAGAATATTCACTTTGAGGAAATATCAAAATCCCTCCTATTAAATATGAGAAAGATCAGGACCAGTGGGACTAAGTAACTTCTTTACACTGTCATATCAAATTATTGGAAAATCTTGAGTATAATTAGGTCTTTTCACTCATAACGCATTTTCCCCTGGAACTTTAGGTTAAAGATGACTGCCTAAGTATTGAACGTGATCAAGTGTAATGCTTTCAGCTAATTAAAACAAGGAAAAAAACCTGTTTACAGAGTCAGTTTGTGTCATAAGTTAGTAAATGAAAAGACTGATTTTACAAATCATATGCACTTATAAATTCCACAATTAAAATGTGTTTTCTAGAGACCGATGCTGTTATGTAGTTGACCAGCCTGCATTTCTTAGTAGAGCTGGTCCAGGTACAACGTTTGTGTTTCACAGAATCTCTATTACCGTTGTTCCTGCATAGGCTTGGAAAAACCACCCCAAATTATATCTGACAACTATTAAGAGCTGCAATAATAGATTCATAATTTCCATAGCGTATTTCTTAGGGGGTAAAATGTTTTTCTTTTATAGAAAACAAATCCAACAGAAGTAAGTTTACATATCTATATTATCACGAGATTATTATTTAAAGTAGCAGATTTGAAGACAGGAGTGATGGTACACTCTGCCAGGCTGAGGTAGGAGAAAAGCAAGTTCAAGCCCAGCCTGGGTAACTTAGTGACTCAGCAAGACCTTGTCTCAAGAAAAAGGGCTCAGAACATAGCTCAGTATTATAGATGAGTATTAAGATTTTTCAAATTGATATTTGAAATATTGAATGAATAGATTATAAACATTTATTGTGATACTTAAGAATAGAAATCAAGGGCCGGGTGGGGATTTAGCTCAGTGACTCCAGTGCCTTCCTCGCAAGCACAAGGTCCTGAGTTCAATCCCCAGTACGAAAAAAAAAAAAAAAAAGAAATCAATGTGAAAGTTGCTTCAAATATGAAATTAATGTAAGTTCTTACAGTTATAGTTTAATAAAGTAAATATGTTAGTAATTTTCAGAATGCTTATTACTTATTTGGTATTAATGTCTTTATAAATTCTTGAACTAAATTTTAAAGATAGCAGCTTTCTTAAGACCACATAGAGATGATTACACAAATTTAATTTCCTGAATATATATATATTTATTCAGGGAATTAATTTGCCTGTAATATATATATATTATAAGAATCACAATACAGTGGCTTATCATGAAAAGACGTATGTTCTTTGTTTCTTGGTCATTAGATGATCACTTTGTTCCCCCATACATTCCCTGCCATTTCATTGGGTACCTTCAACAATGACCTAGTGACAAAGACCAAAAATAAACTGGAAGCTCTACGACCATGAGCCAAAATAAGTCTTTTCTCTTTATAAGTTAATTATCTGGTATAGTTTGTTATAGTGATGGAAACTGACCAACAGGGTTACATTTGGATAAAATCTGAAAGTAGATATCTGGCAGTAACATTTTATCCTTAGGCAAGTCACTTAACTTCTGTGTTCTCAGCTTCTGTAGCTAAAATACAGAAAATGTTACAAACTGCCTCTTAGATTTGTTGGTATTAAATAACTTACATCATGAACATCACCTAATACAGTGCATTAGACAATTTCCTAGAAATGAGTGCAATACTCCTAATAGAAGTAAAGAAATATTTTGTGCAAGAGATTGTCGTATATCCATCATTTAAAAATTCTTAATATGGATATTTTATTAACCATGAAACTAGTTCAAATCTACTAACTGCAACCTTATTATTATTAAATTATGATTCAGCAGAAATATATAATCATAAAAAAGAAATGTATAATCATGCACTTTGGGGATATTTCTTCCCATTTGTAAAGATGAGACTTGATTAAGTGAAGATGTTAAATGAAAAATCTCTTTTTATTCTTGTGGGGATGTGTAATCTTCCTAATTAGAATGGGTGTTTATCATCAGACATCTGCATGCTGGAAAACCAGAGTAATAAAAGGGAAGCTGAATGAGATAGGAAAGTTAGCACTGGGAAACAAATACAACATTAGAGTTGGAAAGCCTGAGAATCATGTTCTCATCTCAGGACCGTCCACACCTAAGCCCGGAGGAGTGTGTTATTCTAGACATGGAGAATCCATCATCTCCCATGGCCACTCACATTTAATTCTTCTGATTATAGGAGTCAAAAATTAAATTCAGAAATGTGAATCTAATTTATGAAAGAGAAATTCACACTTTTGCCCAAATTGCCCAATTATGAAATTAGTTTTTATAAGTACAGAGTCATAACATAATTTCAGTAACTAGGAATGAAACAGAATAGTATGATGGTATCATCATTATTTAATACATATTTTTTGTTTACCACACTCATTGCTAACTTATTCAGAAAAAAATTTGTTTCATTCACTGGAGGTCATTAGCTTTTGCCATTTCCTTTTCTTTTTTTCATTTCCTTTTTAATACTCCCTCAGTGATTAACTTTCATAAATAGTAATAACAGGCTTATAGCACTATTTGCTAAATTACTTAAGGTAGTTAATTTACTATCATAAAAGATAAAGAATTAACTTACAGAGAAAAGATACAGTTTCTCCCTTTTCAGATGACATTGCATTGAGTGTTGTTATTGGCTTCATATTTTTATTTGGGTTCAAAATACCATATTTTAAAAAATAATTGAAATGGTTAGGTCTATATATTTCTTTCATCTGGATTTAAGAAATGGGGAAGAAGACAAAATAGAAGTAACATCTATGTCAGTCAGCATTTGAGAAGAGTCAGGTCAACAAAGGATAAGCTATTCCCTCATGAAGGAAAAGTGAGGAAGAGTTCTGGGAACAAATGGAAAAATGAAAGGAAGCTGAAACATAAAACCGATGGGATGGAAGATACAAAGCAATGGGTAACATCTTCCCAGGCTTTCCTACAAGTGGGCAGAGATCTTGAAGCCTCTCTCAACTCACTTGTCTCTCCTTTTTACTGTTCATTTAATTTCTTTTCTTCATTGCATTTTAGACTATATTTTTTTTTCCACCAAGCTCTTCTTAGAGGCAGGGGATGTAGCTCACTGGCGCTGTGCTTGCCTAGCAAGCGCAAGGTCCTGAGCTCAATCCTCAGTACCAGAAAAAAAAAAGCTCTTCTTGTTGATGTTAACTGTTTTGTGTGTGTAGGGTGAAGAGAGATTGGATATAGATAAAGTGTTATATCAACATGAAAATATGCTACTTGTCTTATAGTATAATAATATTATTTGTCCTATCTTATTTTTATAGATGGATGTAATACTTTTCTGGAATCTTAGCACAACTCTTTAATAATCTAACAAATATTAGTTAATCCCTACTACTCACAATACACTTCATGTCAGTGGCTGACAAATATCCCTCTTTAAATCAGTGATAGCCTGAGTTTGCAGTATAAGAAGGTGCTATAAGAAAAATACAGATTTCCAACCACTGCACAAATTACTGATAATCAATATGTATGGGTTGGGCCCTTGGTTAGTAGTGGTGCGTTAAATTTAAAAGACACTAAATACAATTAAGAATAATAAAAGATAAGAAGGTTTTTTCCTTGGAAGAAAAGCTTCTTCTCCAATAGTCCCATTCACACCTCATCTTTCTTGTCAGAGATGTTGACTTAATGAAATGTTGGTTTTATACTCTAATAGCACTTCTTTCCACAATTGTTGACATTTATATTTGTATCATTATTTGTTAACTTGCTAAATTGTTACCCATTGATTTGCTATCATGAAATATAAATTAAATAGTATTTAATTTGGGAATGATTGTATTTTCTGCTATATTTCTCATTCATTAGGTATATCCAATTCTATCCAATATTTTCACATGATTCAAATGATATTTTCTCCAGTACAAGCTCTAGCAGATGGTTACAACTATACCTTTTATGACATAACTGGAGTTTTTAGTCTGAGAATAAGGCTAACTCTTGGAACAGCTGAGTAGAAGATATAAGAATAATCTGTGGTGAGATTAATTGAGGCAAACAATCATCTCACATAATATAAAGCTCCAATTCCAATTTTTTTCCACCTGCAAACTTTAAGCCATTATTTTAGGACATTAAGTTATATTTTCAGTTTGCATTTCTTTTCTACAATTAGCGACTAATTATGAAATTGTTGTGGAATATGGAAAATAATTATTAGCTGCAAAATTTTTAGTAAATATAATGATATTAGATATAAAGTCTTTTCAAGAAAGCTTTATTGGGGGTAGGGATTTAGCTTAGTGTTTTCGCCACCTGCTGCTCAAGCACAAGGACATGAGTTCGATCCCTGGTACCAAAAGAAAAAAAAGAAATAAAGAAAGAAAGCTTTATTAAGTACAGTTATATTTGGAAAATAAACATATTGGTATATCTAGAAAAATTTCTTTAAAAGAAGATAAGTTGGAATTTACAAGTTAAGATTTTTTTTTAATAAAATAAATAAATTTCATCTCTTTACAAGAGGAAAGCACACAGATATAGACACAGAAGATATCTTTAAAATTTTATTAAAAATATTATCCAAAGAAGAAATATTAGGACTTAGAAAAAATTTAAAATGTTTTCTTTCCAGAAGACACTTCAGAGATTGATAAGATAAATCAAAGTCGGAATATACTCATAAATTATCTGCCCTATGAAAGATGTGAACCTAGATTGCATAAAGTTGTATCAAAACACAACAAAAAGAAAACAAAGAAGGAAATACACATATGTGGACAAGATTTGAATATAAAATTTAACAAAGAAGATATACAGATTAGAACCAAGCACATAAAAAGATGTTCAGTATCATTAACCATCATGGAAATGTAAATGTGTACCATAACAAGGTACAACCACACCCTAAACAGTTAAAATGAAAAACAAGCTTCATCGTATCAACTATCAGTGAGAATCTGGAGATACTGGAATTTTCATATATTACTATTGGAAATGTGAAATATTAAAACAACTTTGGAAAACAGTGATATGAGAAATTAAATGCAGTCCTTCTAATATAGTAATCCAGCCACTAATTCCTATGTACTACTAAAGAGGCAAAAAAAGATGCTTCCATAAGAAATATTGTGCATAGATGTTCACAGAAGCTTTATAAGCAATATACAAAAAATAGAAATGACCCAATGTCCATCAGAAGGTGAATTAACAGTCAAGTATAATATCCACACTAATAGAATACTGTTCAAAAACAAAATCAGAGTGAAGTATTTATAAATTCTGCAACATTGATGAATATAAAATTATATCAGGCAAAAGAAGTTAGATAAAAATGTATAATTTTTTAAAAAAATGTATTATATTTTTAGAAAATACAAATTAATCCAGAGTAATAGAGAGCAATCATTTGGAAGCTAAGAATGTATGTGAGGTTTAATAAATAGGATAGGAGGATTATAAAAAATTTAGACAGAAACTTTAGGTAACGTTTCATATCTTCAATATCTTGATTGTATTAGCGAATTTATATTTATATAAATATATCAAAACACTCTATAAATAAATGTAGTTTATGTGATAATTTTATATGGATTATGTAATTAAATAACTAATGCATAAATTTGAAATTATCTTGCTGCTACCTTACATTGAAAAATAATCTGAGCTCATTGTACTACCAAAGTTATAGACAGATATATCCAACTAGTTATAGTTATTAGTATTTTGCATTTTATTGAAAAACATGGATAAATGATTAATGTTCTGAATGAATCTTTAAAACAAATATGGTCTTTTAACATAAAATTTCACATGTTGAAGTATTTGGCATTCTGTACACATACTGAGCATTATTTACTGACATATGATGATATGAACATTTACACTGAATGTTCAGTATGGATAATCACTGAATAATCTCAGACATGTGAATTTTATGTTTCCCTTCCTATTGCTCATTGCACTGAATCTTGTTGAAATTTTAGAAACAATGAACTTTTATTTAGGGACTTGGTCATCAAAATGACCTGATGGTGCAAGCATGATGTAATCTTTTTTTGGATGTCATTTTCAGGATTTTTATTTCTTTCACAGACTAAATACATTTACATGCTACATATTGAAATTAATATGACTGTTACACTAAAGGTTCAATCTTGGCTTTTTCTTTTTTCTCCTAGTTCTATCTCCTAAAACTAATAGAAAATAATGATTCTGCCCTTGGTGATTATAATTTTATTGGACTTGTTCCCTTAAAAGGTAACATTTATTCCTTGCTGCCCTGATGTATTTGTTCTTTGTAACTTATGTGTTAATTTTTATGGTTCTATATCAAGAAACACCATATTCGTGAACTTGAAATGTACTCCTCTCTTATTCAAACATTAAGAGCAAGTCATCGTCTTAAAGATATCACCTTTCCTTCTTTCTGAGATATTTTTGTTTGCCTGTTGAAATTTACATGTCTTTTATCTTTCAAGACCCCTAATCTTGTTGTTGGTCCATCCCATCAGAAGTATCAACTTACAGTATCTCTGTATTTTCACAATATGATATGTAGAACGTAAGCACATGACAGATGTTGTAAATTTGCTTATTCGATTTTGGAAAGAAATTGGGTTGTTAATTTTAGTCCATACAAAATATTGTTTTGCTTAATTGTTTTTCTGTAAAGATTAAAAATTGAGACAAACCTTGATGGCCTAATATTTTTCAGTTTTTCCTCTGATTTACTCCTGATAGGGAGGTTTTAGGTGGTCAACAATGCAGTCCGTATTATCAGTAGAGATTTTCTTGATTACAAAAACTTTGTAATATCTCATGTATCACATATATTGTTAGCCATCAATTAATTACAAGATCAATTAGGCATATTTTTATAAGATTAACATTGTTTCAACTTATCTTTAAAGTTGCTTAAAGAAGGAGTTTATACCTTCACCAATTCCTGGAACAGCCTTCAGATATGTTCATAAATTTTATGGAAAGTAGCCTAAATCAATAATGAAGAAGACAAAGATTGGAAGATGCATGCCTCTATACCCTTGATGAAGGATGACTCCAGAATAATTCCAAGACTTGGATGAGACTACTCCTTCAGGGCCAGATCAATGACCTGGAGAGATCAGATCCTCCTGGCTCCAGAGGAAATGTAATCCCAAGGTATGAAGGGCACATTTGTGCAGTGTACTGGATCATGACCTAGGGTAATCCCAGGAGGCTGGCCTTTCTTGTTACCAGGGCTAATCCGGGATATCTTGTCTGGGATTTATTTTCGGCACACATAGCTGTGTCCAGTGTAATTCTCGAAACTTTCATAAACTCAAGGGTAATGAAAAAAACCCCTTAATTCCCTGTAGATAACTGCCATTAAAACATTTAGTAGACAGTAATGTCTAAATAAGTGTGGAAGAATAGAAACAGTCTGATTAACAAAATCAAGAGAAATTAACTGAAGAGCACTGATATAAATATAAATTATAATTGTTTTAATAGTAAAAAAATGTTACTGAAAACTAAGGCAACAATTATGCAAAACTAGGCCATTTAAAAAAATTAAGAATTTTTTTACTATAAGAGGAGACAACAACTTGGTCATTTTATGTGTAAAATCCTTAGTCTGTATTATTCAGTAATATTTTGAAGTAAAAATTTATAAACTTTTCTTCCTTTCCATGAAAAATGTTCATTAATACTGAGCTAAAATTTTCCTCAACATTTTAATACTTTCTTTCATTTTTCTATATCTTGTAACATATATGTAACTTTACAATATTTTATATTATACAAATATTTATAAATTTTAACATATTTTGTAATAGTAATTAATCATATTGCGTTTAGATAACATATAGTCGTAGACTGCATCACAAAATTTTAACTTTAATCTTATCCTTAAATGTCCTTAACTTTCTGAGCATTAAAACATATCTAAACACCTAAACTTTATAAACATGACTCATATTTTAGTGTCAATCATTTTAATAAACTAAAATATAAAATTCGTATTGTAATGTATGTAATGTATTTATAAGGGTATTTACATATATTTTATATGTTCATATACATGTTCATATGTCTATAAATAAAAATGAAATCATCCTTAAATGGGTAACCATTATTTTATGTTCTATTTCTATATATTTGACATTAATTTTTATATTCCACAGACTTGGGTGGGGCCATGTAATATATTTCTTTGTCTGGCTTATTTCACTTATAATATATTTTTGGTCCATACATATTGTGATAAATAAGATTTTTTTTCTTTTTTTAAGGCTAGATAATATTTCAAAGGAACACAAACTAGCAAATACATACTCCTAGGAGGATCAAGTCAAAACAAATAACTTATAACATGAGGATTATAGTTAATAATAGTGTATTTTATTCAGGTTTTTGCTAAATGAACATATTATAGTCCTTCTTGCCACAGGGAAACTGGTAAATCAGGGAAGACAGGCATGATCATTTTTTTATCATAGTAACCATTTTACTGAAATATGTATCTTAATAACATCATGTTGTATACCCTATATATAAAAAATAAAATTAATGAAATAATTCAAACATTCTAAGAAATATTTGGCTGATTCATAATCCTATGTAAAAAAATAAAGGTAGTGGTCAAATTTTTACTTTTTCTATTTTGATTTATTCAGATATCCAAAGACTTAAAAATTATTTGAATCAACATTAGTTTATAGTTTAACATTTTTTAAAGTTAGAAATTTTAATTTAAACATATTAAGTGGTTAAATATAGTAGCATTATAAAAAATCATAACATTAAATATGCTGAGAAAACAACTTTTATTAAAATTTCATCTAAAGTAAATTGTATGTTTTTGTGCAGTAAAGTATAATCCTTGTACAAGCAGAGCTCTGATCTTCATCTCCGGCTCCTATAAATAATCTCAAATCCAAACCAGTATCATTCTGGATGACAGTATCTTTGTTTACCTGGAGAATTTAGGCTATAACAGAATGTATTCTAACACTCTGACTTATGGTAGGGTCTTAGGGCCCCATGGTATCAACTCAAACTTTGGAAGGACTGGAGACTAAGCTCCGCTTTGTTAGTTGGCAGTCAACCATATACAAGAGTCCTTAACAAAAAACAGGATAGCAAAGTTTGGTTGAGTTTGTCTGGTGAGCAATTGTGTGAATATTGCCAGAGACAATTTCTAGGAAACAGAGGCATTATCCATATGACTTCTCTGGAAGAGGACAGCTGGAAGCTCATATCTGGTGAATCTGAAATGCAATTTATCCCTGTACCAGAGAAGGTACAGATTAAACTCAGTCTGGGAAGGATAATCTGTACCTTCTCTGTACAACATAATAATCCTGGAGAGAATTTCTGAGTTCATCATGTTTCTCCTACTAAATCAGTTGAACTTATTGGTCTTGAGGATCTAGACATGAAGCTGGTGTCAAAAGAGAAAGTTATCTTGAGGATTCAAAAATTTCAATAAAAAATACCTTGGTATTGAATAAACTAGAATTTCATATTGACATTAATTTTATGTAATGAAATGTAGAAAGAGGTACACTCTATTCTCTACACTTTATTCTTCATTGATTCATATTTGTCCAACAATTAATTTATTTTATGAACACTATATGAACCTATACAAATTTGAAACATGATTTACAAATTTATGGTTTTATTAGATGATTTTAAAGCAATTAATGTCATATTTATCAGTTCCTTTATTTTAATTCAAATCAGATCTCTTATAAACAGCAAACAAAGCTATAACTGGACATTTCTTAGCTTTACTTTTTCATGTTTTGTTACTATTTTTTATATAGTCTACTTTTTAAAATTTCTTTTTATTAGTACATGTTTGCAGTACATATGTTTATATTCCTTGTGTCAAATTGATACTTGTACATAACACATTTTCAGTCCTTTTTAAAAATCTCTTTTCTCTCTACTCCCTCATTCCTTCTCCTTCCATCTCTTGATTTTTTCCCACTCAAGAAAGATTTATCTCCATAGTTCCTATTATTTTGTTTTGCTCTTTATTTGTAATTTGCATTTCTCACACAGAAACCATGAGATATGTCACCAACAGGTGAAGCCTGCTTTTTTAAGCAAAAAAAGTTTAATGATTTTTAGATCTTTTAAAAGTTTGTTTGTCTGAGATAGATATTCTTAGTGTGCATATATTATGACACAAAATAAAAGTTTGATCAACAAGTTTCCAAAGTTTTACAAAAGAGGTCAAAGTATTGGGAGGATGAGAAAATTAAAAGTATCAAGACAAAAAAGTGGGTGGTGGCTTTGGAGAAATATTAAATTATTATTGGCCAAATATAATTATCTTCCCTCTGCAAGGATGGGAGAAAGATTACATACATTACATTACATACATACATACATTACATACATTACTTACATACATTACATACATTACATACATTACATACTCCTCAGACATGATCACAAACAAACACACTTGAACATAGGCATACACAAAAACATGAGATTTTTTTAGTTCATTGAAAGATGGTGACTTCATCTCATATGAGCTCTTTTATTTAGATATGAAATAATCTTAAACAATAATGGCATATTAATAATCATGATTTTACACAAATTCTGTTCAGAGAATTTAAGTAATATGCAGATCATCTGGCCAATACTTGGTTACTTGGGATTCTATAATGTTTTAATTGTTTTCTAAACCACATTTTACAGTAGCAAAGGGGAAAATATAAAAAAATAATTTGTCATTCTCAGAAACTTAAAGCCAGTTTGGAATAGTGTACAGTAATCATCTCTTTGACTTAGACATGTGTCCTGAGATCTTTTTTTATCAAATTTTTTTATACATTCAGTCAGGGTCTTCATGAAGCTTCAAGGAAACTAGAAAATTATTTTTAATTTTATTTATACAATTATAACATTAAATTGTGGAAATGAACATGTTAATATAATTTTTGACTTATTTTAATTATTATCTTATGAATACATAGATACTATACTATTTGAGTTTAATTTGCATTTATACTTTCTGGGAAAATTTTCTCTATTTGTTCAACTGTTGGCACATTTTCCCCAAGATATTTACACCTTTTTTTTTTTTTTGCTTTGTGAGGCAGGGTCTCAGTATGTAATTTAGGCTGGCCTTAAACTCATTATGTAGCCCAGGCTGCCATTGATTTCATGGCAATCCTTCTGCTTCAGCCTCTTGAGTGCTTGCAATACAGACATGTGCCATTACACCTGGTTCCAAGGCTTTTCTAAAATCTGAAGGGATGGATATTGTGGCTACATTGTGGAAATGAATTTCACACAATCTTCTCCTGCATCTGCTCAAGGCAGCCTACTGACATCTTGACCTTCATTCCTTGAATCCTCCATTAGGAAGGGCATGTCACCCCAGACAGGGATCCTGAGTATCTCTTACATTCCTTGCTCCTAAGTTTATTTTGTGGTGAAGGCATATTTTGTTCGAGGAAGATAGGCTTTTTCCCCATCCAGTATTCTGAAAGACACAAAAAAGAGGAAAAGGGAGCCTCTCAGAAAGCAAGTGGCTGATTAAGTCATGTGCTTATTCACTGGGAGCATTTTGCAGCTGCAGCATCCTGTCATGTGGCATTGAATATCTCAAGGGACTTTCATGATCTAGTGTATGATTGGTGCCTCAGTGTTCCTCTAACAGCCAACTACTTCATTCAAAAGGAGTCGGAGGTAATGCAGGACAGTGTGAAGAACAAACCAATATAATTTGTCAATTTTCCACTCCGTGGCAGTTAACTAAAAATAGCCCCTCTAGTAAATAAATACATGATACTGTTCTGGTATCAACTTTATTACTTGAAAAATAAGGGTCAAATTATCTATCTATCCTTCCATCCATCCATCTACTCATCCCAGAGAAGTATATTAAAACTTTGCACTTTCCATAGTTTTTCTACTACATTGTTTTAAAAGTAAGAATTTGACTCAACAAAGCATCTGTATTTCTGCATGTTATGATTCTAAGAAGTGTTTCATAAAGCATTTTAATAAAGTCATCCATCTTCTATAAATATATCTGATAACAAAAAATAAAGGGAAAAAGCTCATATTATGAAATATTTCCTGATGAAATATGAATTCTTTAGAAACAATGTTTTCAGAAAAAGTGACCTGTAAATTCCAATGCTTGGCCTGAAGAAAAGAAAAAAAAAAAGTTTTTACCTTAGTGGACAAGACTCTTATCAAAGTATTGGTGGGCACAAATTACTGTTGCAAGGGTAACAAATATTAGCTGAAACTTTAGCTACTCTTGGCTTTCTAATTAGAAAACGCCAATGTAAAGAAAAATATTCTCTCTCTAAAGCTTCATGTAAGCAAACTATGTGATTGAAAAGTTAATTTACTGCCTAAGGCCCTAACAAACTCTTACTTCTTTATGATTGTTAAATGTGTGAAAAATAAAACTTTCTCAAAAAATTTCTTCTATTCTTGACTTTTTAATTTCACTGAGTTTTGTTCTGGTCCTGTAAATGTTGTATATATTTGACTTCTCTCAATAAGTTTACTCCTGTTAATGTTTATATGTCAATTTTATAAATGTTTTTAAAATTTTTATACTTCTTTATTTGGTTTTAAAAGTTGACTTACAGTAAATAAGGTGTAGCGCACTGCATATGGGTGCTTATTCTGCATTGTACATGGGCCTATCTAGTATATTTTTTAATCTGGTGTTTTCCCCTTAGAATGATTAGTTTCATTTTTCTTTAGCTCATAATATCTTTAATTTCACATTTCTAGGATATTGTCATAAATCATTTCTCCAACTTTTAAACTTATTTATTTAGCAATCATATTTTAAGTTGCTAAGAACTCTTTCTTCTAAATTTATTATGGCAATTATATTTTTAATATCCAAGAGTTCCTCTTTTTCATAGCTTCTTTTGTCTTGTGACATAATATATCAAGTTCCTGTGAGATACTAATTAGGGATTTTTATTTATTTTGCTCTGTTATAAAACTTCTTTAAATTATTAATGTTTCCTCTAAGATTTTAACTTTATTCTTTCAAGAAATGGGAGTGAGTCTTTTTTCTCATTGTCTTAGTCTCTTTCCCATCACTGAGACACAATGCCTGATTTTCACAATGCAAAGAAGAGTTTTACTTTGGCTCACATTTGCAGAAGATTCAGTCAATGGTTGGTAGATTTACACACAGAAATGGCATGGTGGAAAGACCTTGGGAGAGGAAAGATACTCATGATATGGTGCCCAGGAAGTGGAGAGAGAAGCTAGAAGCATGGAAAAAAGATATAGCCTTCCAGGTCATTTACCTTTTTCACAGTGATGTACCTCTTTCAACCACACTCCACCTATGACCATCTGAGTCTTTTGGGTGATATGATATAAACCTTAATATTCTGCTTTGGTCCCCAAAATATTCATGCTCATTTCTTTATGTAAATTGAATATAGATTAGCTCTAAGGGTCACCAGAGTCTTACCAGTTCCAGTATTGCTGAAGCCTAAGTCCAAAGTCTCCACTGGGACACAAGGCAAGTTCTTACCTATGAGACTCTGTAAAAATCAAAAAGAAAATTAAACACTTTCAACATACAATGGCATAGGGTGAAATTTTCTTTTCTAAAAGTGATAGAGGGATGGATGGAAATGAGACCAAAACAGGACAAAAGCTGGGGAAACATTAAATCCTGTATCTCTGTCTTCAGTATCTAGGGCAAAGAAATGTGCTCCAAATTGTATGGTAGGCCAGCCCCCATGTCACTGCCAGTTATAGCCCTCATACTATCTCGAGGTGTGGCTTTGCTCACTGCCTGCAGTGTTTATCAGCAGATGTTCCATGCTCCTGGCATCTCCAACTTTCTGGATTCCCAACTGAACTTTCAGTTTCACTGACACTGCCTCATGCACTGCTTTCCCAAAGGCACACTGCCTGACCTCCCAGGCTTTCCTCTCAAATTTGGGGAAAAGTGTCCTTGACACAAAATTCTTGCATTCTACATGGATATAAAACAAGTACAATGTAAATAATGCTAAGATCTGCTGCCAGTTTAAGGAGTAGCCATCCCCCATTACATCATGGCTGCAGAGAACACTGAATGCCTGGATGCCTGAACACTATGAAATGAATTCTAAGGAATCACTGACCTATGCAGAAATTCTTGTTCTGGGGCTCTCTTCTCAATGCAACATCTTTCACTTTTGTACCTTTGATCCAGTGAAGGGTAGAATCTTGCTGATTCCTCAAAGGCCCTCAAAGTATTTTTTTACTGTCCTTATATAAAGTATTAACTTCTTCTTAATGCTTTTTTGCATTAACCACACTCTTTTTCATCTTGAAAGACTCCAGCTTTATAGGTCCAAACTTCACAGGCACTTTCTTTTCAGACATCAGCAAAAATTCTTAAATTATTTAACTCTGTTTTTTGGTCTTTTTCTCATTATAGATAAGGCAGCACCTACATCAAAATCCCCAACATTGGCTGCCTTGAAATTTTATCTGCCAGATTCATTAGTCCACCACTATTACTCTCAGTTTCCTGAAAAGTATAGAATATGAACAAAATTTAGACAGATTTTCTACCAGAGCATAATACACATAGTCTTGAGTCCAACTGCCAATGAAGTTCTTGTTTTGAATTAAAACTTTCTGAGCCTGGCCTTTACCATCTGTATTTTTATCAGCATTTGGTATTTTGAGCTCTGATAAGTACTATCCATGATGCTGGGATTCCAGAATTCTGGAGCTTCTCTAGCAGGTTTCTCTAATCCTTTCCAAACTCTTCCCACAAACAAGTTCCAAAGATTTTTCAAACCATGTGCTAAGATATTCAACAACCATACTTTTCTGGTACCAAATTCTGTCTTAGTTAATTTCTCATCACTTAGACACAACACCCAACACCCACAATTTAAAAGAGAGGTTTATTTAGCCTTATGGTTTTAGAGGTTTCAGTCCATGGTTTGTGTGCCTCCAAGGCAAGTAGGGCACAGTGGAATGGTTTGCAGCAGGGGAACTCTGCTCCTGTCATGACCGGGAAACAAAGAGAAAAGGGAGGAGCCAGGGAGGAAGATACACCCTTCCTGGTTACACTCTCAATATGCTCATCTTCTGACCTGGGTCCACCAATGAGCATACAATGCCTTTGAGGGACATTCTTGATCTAAATCATAGCATTTGTATTACACAAGATCCTTTTCTGTCCATTCACATTTAAGAACAAGTCAGTAGTAAAAAGTTGACTGTAAGTTAAGTGTGCAAGTCAAGCCCATTGACATAGAGTTTTAAAGTGTGAGGGTATGCAGACAATTTTATATACCTAGGTTCATTGATACAGTAAAGATTTTCATATTTCTCCTTAAGTATTATTTCTTGAGAGAAAAATTTTCCAATTCATAATCAGCATGGTGGATGACCAATTGTTTAGTGTTTTGTGAAGGAAAGGATTGTACTTCTTTTTGGATAAATTTTTATTACTACCCAAATAAATAAACTTGGAATTGAGAATTTTTTTTCTCTGAGATATCTGTTACATACTTTCTCCAAGTGGTTATACAAATTCTCCTTTTCCATTTTTTCCCAAATTCTGGATATATATTAATCTAATGACCTCCAACTTCTTTGTATTCTTATAAGTTTATGATAAACTTAATTAGTAATTTAATGTACCTTCCATGGCTACTTAGAGCTAGGAGGAGATTTGATCAGTTTGATGTCTTAAACTGAAAGTTGTATTTCTTAAATATGTCACTTAAAGTTTTCTTAAAGCTATAAATTATTTAGTATTCTTAATGATTCTAAATATATGTAATTAACTTTGTTATCTAGTGGTAAATTTTTCTTTTGAAATGTATTTCTCAAATTTACCTAGAGAATATGATTAGTTTAAGGGGTTTTCATTTAGAATTAATATGACTCATTCTACAAATTTCATGTTAGATGTGCTTGAAAATTTTCAATCTATGTTACAAATTTCAACCTCTAACTCTCAATATAAAGGCTGATGCATTTTTAAACATCTAAAATTAAATAACATAAATGGAACAGGAATGTAGCTCAGTGGTAGAGCACATCTGCTCTGCGTTCAATCCCCAGCAACAACATGAATGAATGAATAATGAATGAATTTTAAAAATTAACAACACAGATATTTATCACTCATTGAATTTGTATATGAATTCTTAGATCTCTACATTTCTCACATACATATATTTTGCCTCAAAGCAAAAAAGTTTATGTACCATTAAAAGACATATTTAAAATCTGGGATATCAATGATCACATTTGGTTAATTTATATTTGAATCAAATTCCTGTAAGAAGATACTTTATGACAAGTTATGTTATATCTTTCATAACTATTAGTTGTCATGAAGTATTACACAATGATTAGGCTTACTTTTAATCTGAATTTTAAAGTCTGAAATAAAAAAATACAAATTAAGAATCATTTAACAGCATTGGCTAAACCCATGTATCATTTATTTTGTTTTAATGTCTCTTATTGGAATAAAATAAATCACATATATACACATATTTGTAACATATATCTATAGACTAAAAGAACTTGGTTGGGAAAATGTCTATATAATAGCCACAATTTATAGGAAGAAGTTTCCTAAGATTAAAAATAGGTATCTGTAGCCTAACTATCCAATTTATGCATCATATTGTATCTTAAACATATTTTTACTACTCTAAGTAATGGTTAAATTCAACTTCTATTTATGTGCTCTGTAACACTAGTATGGCTTCCATAGTTACATATACAATAAGAACATTTAGAATGAAACTGGACAGGATTCAAGTTATCCCAATGTCTGATATTAAGATTTTCTTCTTTACATATGCTTCTCACAGTTCCTTCATACTTTGAATTTTTCTGGTGTTCACACTTGCAATTATTGTTCTATAAAATTTTCAAAACCCTAATGATGCTTATTTTTCATTTAAATGCTATTTTCTCAAATGATTCCCATCTTCCACCAATCACCAACCACTCAAGTAATTATTGATTCAAGTTAAGAGATATTTTTCAAGATCTAAAAGATATACTGGTATGTAAGTAGAAAAATAGTTATTTAATAAAATATATATTTATTTAGAAACTCTGCCACTTACATTGATTTCCTTTTCTCTTTATCACTTTTTATATTGGTAACAAATCCAATTATGGTCAGGTATTAACAGCAAAGAGTGCACCAGTCAAACACAACATAAAAGATCGACTGTGTATCCCAAAGTCTGAGATGTAGCTCAATGTAGGGATTTTCAGATATAATAACTATATTTTTAAGCTTTACTGAAACCTTAATAGTTTAAATAATGTTTATGGACTCAGAAGCTTAGACTGATTTTATTAATACTCCAAATCCAGTATATCACTGGTTATATCATATTGTATATCTCTACTTACTTGTTTGTCTCTCTTTACAGGTTTAGAGTTCACTGAGACACAGGAACAAAAATAATTTTAAAAATAAAAAGAAAGAAATTAAATATGCCTAAAAGAGTACTTGGCAGTAAGTGAAGTGTTCCACAACTACAGGAACATGTGATTCACTCATCTTTTATTTTCTTATTCTCCTGAGAACTTTTGCACAAAAAATAGAGTTCAACTATGTGTCATATCTTCAAAGTTCATATGTGACTAAATTTCCATATAGTTTGTCACAGAGAACAACACATTCAGGTCAGACCTCTGAAATCAATTCTAATTTCTTAACATAGTAACCCTTTTACCTGTGACCATATTTTCATGCCTATCTTATAGAAGTATCAGAAAAATGTAAGGTATTTTTACCACATGGTTTTAAGTTGTTTTTTCCAAGTTCTGTCAAATACAAAATCCTGTCATGATTCAGGGAATTAAATTATTGGTATAAACTAGGTTCTTCTGTGAAACAAGGCACTAGATTATGGAATAACAATATTTAAAAAAATATAAAACAATAAATTGTTTTTATATATTTAAAACAGTCCAATTGTATGACATATGAGGAGATATAAATATAAATAAAAAAATAGGCCTCTTGAAAAAATAAAAGAATAGACTTACTCATTATTTTCCAATGGTATGACATATGAGGAGATATAAATATAAATAAAAACATGGCCCTCTTGAGAAAATAAAAGAATGGATTTACTCATTATTTTTCATGAAAAATAAAAATTAGACTTAAATTACACTTAAAAATTAAATTAGACTTAAAAATTAGAATGTTAATTATTTAACATTCATCTAAAAACATTGAGATGCTTAGAATAAGTGTATAAACAGAGAAGGGTAGATTCTAGAATAAAATCTTTACTGTATACTGGGATAATCCTTTAAAAATTTTGTACTATGATATTACGTATTTTGGGGAAAGAATTTCTGTTTATAAGTTATTTGAATTCTTGTTTATAAGTTTTCTCAAAAGTCTAGATGAATAAATTTTAAAATATAACTATCTTAGTAAATTAAGGTAAACCTTTCTCTGAACAATAATATCTTTATTTCATTAACTTTATTGGTACATTTTAGGTATGCAATATGATGACATTCATCATTGGTAATTTGTAACTTTACATGATATACCTTGGTTCTTTTATTTTCCCCATTCCCCTGCCCTCCCTTCACCCCTCCACCCCTCCACCCGTCCCTATTTACAAAGACTTTGTTTCTATTTTTTCCTTTTCTCATATTTATTCTTTTCCCTTCTTTCCTTGTCCTTACCCCTCCCACTTCCCCTTCTCCTTTGGACCTTTTCTTATTTCACATTATCTATTATACATTTTGATCCTTATTTACACTTTCAGTTTCTCACACCAGAGAAGCTATTTGGTATTTACACATGTGTGTCCTATTTATTTCTCTTAAGTATATGGCCTCAATGTGCATCCATTTAGCTATAAATGTCTTTAGTTTCTCATTTTTATGGCCTTCCCAAAAGAATTAAAAGAATCATACAATAGCAATATATGTGCACCCATGTTTACAGTGGCACAGTTTGTAACACCTAAAACTTGGAAATAGCCCAATTACCCATCAACTGGGGACTGGATAAAGAAGATGTGGTTTTTGTATAAAATGATATCATTTTATTCATTAAGTTTATTGGCACTTTTTAGTTATACATTATGATCGCATTCATCATTTGGAATTTATACCTGTACATGACATATCTTGGTTCTTGTTTTTCCCCATTCCCCTTCCTTCTTTCCTACCCCTTCACCCCTCCCTATTTACAAAAGCTTTGTTTCCATTTTTTCTTTCTTTTTTCATTTTTTTCTTTACCCATTTTCCTTCTTCCCCGCCCAGTTCCCCTTCCCCTGTGAACCTTTTCTTCACTTTGGTTCTCATTTACACTTTCAATTTCTCATACCAGAAACTGAACAGTAATATCTTTACAATCAAATCTAGGGGATCTTGTAATTCCAAAGTAATAACCCATCATGGTAAGGAGTCATTTGAAAAAGAAATACTCAGCCCCTGGAAAAACCAAAGATATATTTTGAATAATTTTTGTCAATTAGTGAAAAAATGGTCAAATTATAGTGTGACAAACAATAGCACCTATAACGTAAAAGTAAATGTGAGATTCTGTTATATTTTAGTGCAATTATTCTGAAAATATTAGATTAAGTTATTAAAATGTTACCATCTCTCTATAAAAGAAAGAAGGAAAAAGCAATTGAGAAAGGCAAATAGTGTTCAATGAAATTAGAGGTTACATGTAAAATGTAAATGCTCTTCTGGAT
Source organism: Heterocephalus glaber (assembly GCF_053883595.1). Taxonomy (NCBI): domain Eukaryota; kingdom Metazoa; phylum Chordata; class Mammalia; order Rodentia; family Bathyergidae; genus Heterocephalus; species Heterocephalus glaber. Next base: position 9,697,790 of record NW_028258142.1, on the reverse strand, counting down.
TTTAAAAATAGACTGATGATATTTACTTCTCATTGTTTTAATTCAAGGTGTGTTAAATATTATCAATATTCCAATCCAATTTTAAATAGAATTTGAATAATGTCATAAACATCCACAAATGTGCTACCTTCTACCATTTTTCATTATTCTGGAAGGAACAGTATTCATTTTCTAATGCTGATGACAAAATACCAGAACTTAAACAGCTTTAACATAACATTATTTTTGCATAGTTTTGTGAATCAGGATTCAGGCATGTTTGGGATGGATCTTCTGCTCAGTGCCTCATAAGGCTGAAATAAAGCAGTCAGCTTGAGAAGTCTACTTCCAAAATCCTTCAGACTCTCAGCAGGACATATTTTCCAAGTAATGCTATAGAGCTGAAGTCCCTATTTTGTTGGTATTTGTGGGCCATGGGTGCTTTTAGCACCTAAAGACTCTTGGAGGTGCTTTGCCATGTGCTCTCTCCACAGCTCCACTGACACAACTCCACTGAACAACAGGGCCTGAAGCAGAATATCTCTCCTGTTTCTGTCTCCTCTTCAGAAATGGCTGTAGTCATTTATGGGATTACCTGATTAGGCCAAGTCCACACAAAATAATCCTTCTTTTGATTAAATTAAAGTCAATATATGGTGATTTTATTATTAAAATATCCAATTACTTGACTATTTGAAATATTTGGATATTTGAATGAGTTCAAAAGTTTCAAATCCCCTCATTTTGTCATAGAACCTAACAGATTCACAGAAGTAAAAACCATTATGTTCATAGTTTTGACCATGTTCAAGGAGAAAACATTCCACAACAAAGAATCTTGATGCCAATCTCATAACTTTGCAACTTTAAAGTAAGTAAGGAAATTTTAATTTTAAATAAAAATAAATTGGGCATATACAAAAAACATACACGGTGGTTTTATGAAAACAAGCTTGATATATTCATCAAAATAATAGACAAGAAGGTATAAAATAAAAACCTCAATACATTTTCTCTAGAATATAGTAGAAACTAGGAGATTAGCTTTCAATTTAAAATATAAAATGTCAATTTTTAAAAAATTATGGAGATTGATAAGTTTGGACACCAATGAGTTATGAAAGGGATAATTTTATTAGACAGTTACCATTTGTAATTCCTGTGCTGATTAAATGTTCATCTTCTTGTATATCTCATGAATTTTTGTATTAATTGTATTTCATTAATCAATATGGATAAGCATTTAATGGACATCAAGAAGATTTGATTTAAAAATCATTAAGTGTCTCCTTTATTAGGAAATATTTCTGATGCAACATACAATGTATATTATATTACTTTTTAATTCATTTAAAAATTTTAATGGTACATGTTTTCAGTATATAGCACACTCCTCATGGAGAGTCTATATATGTACATGACAAATCTCAATTCTTTTTTCATCCCCTTTTCCTGCCTTCCCTCCTCCTTCCCTTCATCTCATAATCCCATTCCTATTTGTAAAATACCTATTTCCTTATTTTTTATCTTTTTATTCTTTATTTATATTTGAGTTTTCTCCTGTAAGAGAAACCATGTGATATTTAAGCTTCTGTGTCTTTTTTATTTCCCGTAACACGATGGTTTTTTCAAGGTGCATCCATTTTTCTACAAATGACTCAAATTTATCCTTCCTTATAGCACAGTAGTATTTCATTGTTTATAAATACTACATTTTCTTTATCCATTCATCTGTTGACAGATATATAGGCTACTTCCAGCTACTTCATAGCTATCATGAATTGTGCTGCTGTAAACTTGGGTCTGCATATATCACTGTAAAATGATGTCTTTAACCCTTTCAAGATGATATGATAAAGAGGAATTACTGGGTCAAATGGAATGGTACTAGGTTTTCAAGGAATCTCAATACCAGTTTCTATGCAAATGTATTATTTTACAGTCTAACCAACAGTGTGGAAAAGTTCCTTTTTCCATAGCAGCCTTGCCAGCATTTGCTATTGTTTGACTTTTTGATGTAACCATTCTTTTCAGAGCAAGATGGAATCTCAGTGTTGTTTTAATTTGCATTTCTCAAATTGAAAAGCTTCTATACAGCAAAGAAAATAACCAAGAGAGCGAAGGGACAACCCACAGAATAAGAAAAGAATTTACCAGCTATTCCTCAGACAGAAAAAAATATAAAGAACTCAGGGAACTCAGAAAATTAAACCCTCTAATAAAAGACCCATACAAAATGAGCAACTGAAATGAATAAACATTCTTCAGAAAAAGTACAATTGACCAACAAGTACCTGAAAAAATTATTTAACAAGATACAGTATATTACTTTTCAATAAGTTGCTAAGTGTTGAGCTTTTTGAATGCACACATGTAGAAAGGACAGCACAAAACCGCGTATGTCTCTAACCTCGTAAAGCCTACTCATATAAAACTATCATAGAGAAATGTGGCCATCCAAATCTAATCTGGGTCTCTCCCAGGTTCTGAGGACATGTCCACTGATTTTTTTGTGGGCACGAGTTTATGAATGACCCTAAGACTGCTTTAATTCTGAACTAAAAAAGTGAGATTCGAAATTTTGGAGAATTTATATTACAAAAGAAGAGTCAAACTAAACAGATGGAGGCTTAATGAATGTAGTTACATGCCTCCAAAAGTGTAAGTTTGTTTTGGAGAAAAATAGATTTAGTCAACTTATAATTTCAAAAAGTTTCACTGTTTCATCTGGACATTGATGGCAATATTCCTACTGCTTATTTATTATGCTACTTACAGATGTATATGGCTTTTATATCCATATAAATCTGTTCTGTTCACCTTATTCTACTGCTTTCATTGTTGTACATTTGACTTGTAATTTTTTTTTTTTCATACCAGGGATTGAACTCGGGACCTTGAGCTTGCACTGCAGGCGCTGGAACCACTGAGCTAAATCCCCGGCCCTTGACTTGTAATTTTATGTGATTATTTTTTGTATTGGAAATGGATAAGATGAGCAAAAATGGTGAAAGGGCTACAATTTATAAAGAACAATGATAACTAAAAAGTTTAGAGAAAATTAGGACTATGCTCCTCACAGATAATTATCATTAGTTTTTTCCCCCAGGATTCACTATTTAGGGGAAAGGAATTATTTAAGTAAACATGATTGAATTTCTTGTTGTTAAGTAGAATTCCAACAGCACTAGCAAAAATACATTTTTTGTTTAATGTCTCCCACTTGCTGATAAGACCATGTATCACAATGAAAAGGGAATGGTTTCAGGGATTAACTTGGGTACCACAATTCAAGATTTTTTAGGTTTTCACCTCAGTAATGTTTATCTCAATATTGCTATTATTTTCATTTGGAAAGTGGAGATGAGTTCTGATGAATGAATTAGATAATATATATACAACAATTACCCCAGGCACCTCATTCTTAGTCCGTACTTCAAGAATAATTACCAAAAAAAAGAATAATTACCAGGCTTTGAATTTATGTTCATGTAATTTTATGGTGTAACAGTTATCAGTTAACTAATACAACCCAAATGTCCATTAGTTAATGTATATTCTAAGCACAAATCTTTATTCTCAATTTACAGATGAGCTAGTACAGGAGTTATATTCTTTTATACATTTTTATTAACTATCTTCTGGAAAATATTGATGCCTAACCTTGGGAAAGTGTTAAAGTATCTCTGAAAATGTCTAATTATACTTAAGAACCAAACCATTCACTCAAAGAATCTTGCTGAACAAATGACTTCATTAAATTTCTAAGATTTTCTAAAAGGAATGTCACTAAAAGCAATCAATGCAAGGAATATTATAGCACTTTCATTTTAATTCACACATAGAAAAACCAAAATGAAACAAAATGCACATAGATGTGTTCAGTCCGCTTAATTTTTCAAAACTTTGAGAAAATCTTAACTGTTAAATTACAATGTTTAAAAATATAAAGTCTCCCGTTCTAAAGACTGAAGTAAAAATAATAGGTCAATAAAAAGATGTTCTTCTTTGCCATTATTTATGATGAATCAGTGTAAGCACATGGGCATGTATGAGCATTATATTCATGTTATTTACTGTTTACATCTATTAGTGCAGGTATTTTTGTTTGAGATAAACTTTAGATCTCAGGAAAGGGATATATGAAACATAAATACTTTTTTATACTAGACCACAGGCTTCTCTAAAAGCACAAACTAATTTCACAATAACTGTGCTTTTCACTTTTTAAATTTTGAGTAAACTTTTACTTAGAGACAATTGAAAATTCACATGCAACTGTAAGAAATAAAGTAGAAATCCCAAGAACCCTTTACTTCTTTCCCCCAAAGGAGTTACATGAAATAAAATAGTGTAATATCACTGACATTGATCGTCTGCAGACACAACACAGTCCCAATATGAGAAATTCCACACCAAGAGTCATAGTCACTTCCTCCCCTTTTCCTTACCATACTTTACCACAGGTAATTGTTCTCCTTTTCTGTAATGTTACCACTCCAAAAATTATATATATAATATTTTATACACACACACACACACACACACACAGTTAGCATGTAAACTTTTGGGATTCCTTTTTCTTTTTAATGACTTTGAAAACTGTATAGGGTTGGGGCATACCCGTAGGTTTTGTTACACAGCGGTATTCCTTAGCATGGATATACTACAGGGTCTTTAAACATACTGTGCCCAGTTGGTTTCACCATACATTGATTTGAGCACTGAAAAACATTTGGGTCCTAATTTTATACTATTATTTATTAAACTGCTGAGACTATTCATGCCTGTGGTCTCTTCTTTCTTCTTTTCCTTTTCTATTGACTTTTATTTTAATTATACATATTTATGAGGTATGCTGTGATAATATGATGCATATATGTACTATGTACTGATTAAATCAGAGTTGTTAGTATTTCTATCACCTTAAACATTTTTTTGCTTGTTTTTCTTTGAGATAGAGCCTTGCTCTGTAGTTCAGGCTGGCCTTGAGCTCACTATATAGGCTGGGTTGGACTTGAACTGAAGGCAATCCTTTCACCTCAGCCTCCTAAATGCTGGGATTATAGGCATACACCACCATGCCCAAGATTCCTTAAACATTTAAAAATTATATTAATGCACAATAATGTATAGGTGTGAAGTTCGGTGAAATAATTCAATTTATGTATAAAATGTGCACTGGCCAAGTCAGGGTAACTAATATTTCCATTTCCTTATCATTACTTTGCATTTGGAAACATCAACTTCCTCTTCTAGTTATTCATAGAATATATACCAGGTTTTAGTGAACTATGCACACTTCACTGTTGAGTAAAATAGTGGAAATTATTTTATCTGCATCTGTGTTTTGTTACCCACTACTCAAATTATTTTTTTCTCTCTCACCCTCCTTGGTTATAATCACTATAGAAATGTCTTTTTCATTATTGTTTCCTCGGCATCTAGCTCGGTACCTCAGACGTGAACATCATATGTTATAGAGTAAAACACTAAGAGTACTTTTTTGAAAACATATAATTGAGAAGAATCCATCCATTTAAAGATAATCTATTTAGAACTTTATTGGAAATTAAAGTATTTTAAATGCAATGTAATAAATGTTTGAATAATCTATAGATACATTTGAAATAATAGGATATATGAGTGACTGAGAGTGTGTTTATGTGCATATAGTACACTTATCTTCATTTGATATGATTTTGAATCTTTTTTCTAACATGAATATTAACTGAATACATTAGAAAATGTAATAGTATCTTCATCGCCAGCATCATGATCAAGAGCTTTGGGGAAAAGATTTGTGTGCAGAACTTTTGCAAAGATTTAGTTACATGAGAATCACTGACAGGAGTATGTGACCCAGTCTCCCTGCCCTTCGTGTATTTGCTAGAGTTAAGATTAAGGTGTGTAAAGCATAACCTACAAATGGATAACATATTGAAATGCTTTTAATTTGTTGCAATTTTTCTCCAAAAGACATTTTTTGATATTATAACTTGTAATTTGGTATGCTACTTAAAGAGAAATTTTAGAAGAGAACCAAGATAAATTTTAGAACAGAGAATAGAGCAATATTAAGAACAATGTTTTAGACTTCGTATGATTTAATTATTTAATAAGTATTTTAATTTAGCACACTATGGTGCAAGGCATAGGTTGGGAAATATGGGGTATAGTCATTTGAATCTGATGTTTCCATAGCACTAATAAACATTGTCATGCTATACATTGTAAAATGTCTATTCTCATCTAGACATCAACCAAGATATATACAAGTTACCTATTACTATAGTAAAAGGTCATATATATGTAGTGTAAAATATCTTTTTCCTGTGTTTAAATATTTACTATGTGCATTTTAAAACATTGTGTGATTTCACTTTATAGATGCAAATGTATGATTTCCTAGTCTAAATCTGGAGTATCTAACTAGGCTGTTTTCTTTTTATGCATCAAAGAATTGGATGATATATTAATACAACAGATAATTATTTTAAATATTCATTTTCCAGTAATAAAATATATTTATTTACTTTGATATATAGGCATTTATGAGTATTTATATTTGATGTGATTATAAAGAAAGAGCTTTGCCTTTCTCCCTGGCTATGACAAATGCTCTTCAGGCAGCTATTATGGATTTGATTTGGTGGTTTTGAAAAAAGCAACAATAGTGTAAAAAAAATTGATAAGTAGGCTCTAACAGTATAGTGACTATAGTTAGTAATAATATATACTCAAAATTTGCTATAAGAGTACATCTTAGGTATTCTTACCACACACAAAAAAAATCCCTAACTAAATAAAGTGACAGATACATTGATTAGTTTAAATGCAGTAATAATTTCACAATTTTTAGATATATAAAAACCTCACTGTGCACTTTAATAATGTACAGCTTTTATGAGTCAGTTATATATGAAAATACCTTAAAATAGTCACACACTTCATTTTCTTCTCTTTTCACTTCAGCCTGGGGTAGTACTTCCTGTATGCATGATGAATATTTTGGTCATTTTATATAATTATACAGTCACCAGTTGATGGGCATTTGAGCTGTTTCCAAAATACAGATATCACAAACTCTGCCACTATAAACATGAGTGCACATATATCATTGTGGTATGATGCTTTTAATTCTTTGGGGAAGATATACAGCAGGGGGAATAGCTGGGTCAAATGGAACCTCTAATCCTAGATTTTTGAAAGATTTCCATACTGATTTCCACAGTGGTTGCATCAGTCTATACTCCAACCAGCAATTGAGAAGGGTTTCTTTTTCCCACAGCTCCGCCAGCATTTGTTACTGATTTCTTTATAACAGCCATTCTTTTTGGAGTGAGCTGGAATTTCAATGTTGTTTTCATCTGCATTTCTTGAAGGACTAGCGATGTTGAACATTTTTTTCATATTTTTTTTGCTAATTCCACTTCTTCGTTTGAGAAATGTCTATCAATTAAGTAGAAATAGTTTGGAATGTTAAGTCAATAGGTTTTCACAGCTTCCTCCATTTTCACTCACTTTTTCTTAAATCAGAAAGTAATTCCCACAGAAGAAAGCCTACATAAATGGAGTCAATAATATTTCTGGAGAGACTTAGAGAAGTGAAGCAGTATCAATCTGTCTTTTCCTAATATTTTTTTGAAATCCAAATATGTGATGATGTTTTCTTACTACAAAACTAATACATTTTAATAAAATATACTACATAAAAGTTAAGAAATAAAGATGAAAGGAAAAATAAAGGTAATTGTCAGAGAAAGAATGAAAATACAAAGAAAAAAATCAAATAAAAACATCCAAATAAAAAAAAATGATGAAAAGAAATACAGAGCACCAAACAGAGATGGTAAGGAATGGAAAGAACCTGAGGGTTAGGAAAGAAGGAAAATTACTTGGGGGTGAGGAAGAAGAGTGAACAGGAAAGAAAAATGGAATAAGAGAGGAAAGAAAGAAGGAAGGAGGGGAGAAAGAAAAATGGAGGGAGGTGGTCTCTCTCCACATACATTTAATATGTCATGACATCATTGTATCATTTCCACTTATCTACAAATTGCTGATTTTCAACCCTGATCATTCTCTGATTTTTTTAAAACTAGAATCTGTCTCTGGGTACAAAGACAGAAGTTGTTGATGGAGACAGTGGAAGAAGAGGCATAAAGTGGAGGCTGATAAGCACTATCAACCTTGGCCCCAGTCAGCACCTAGAGACATAAAGGGACACAGGACTCAGCTACACGATTGATGCAGACCCCAGGAATTCAAAAAAAAAAAAAGGAATAGAATCCTATGCCTGTGCTTTGTCTCTTTGTTTTCAATTTTTTACTTAATTACTTTGAGATGAAATCATACTAAGCCATTCTCTGAAGATTTATCTGTTTAAATTCCATGGGTGCTTTCAGGCAGAGATGTCATTTCGAACAAACTTGGAATTTTACTTATGAGCATATTTGTAATAATTTCTTCTTCTACTGCTGGCTATAGAAATTTCAAGGTTTTGCCATAAATATTCAATACATTTCCACTTCTTTCAGCTGTCAGCTTCTACTTATTGTCTATCTTTAAAGGTTTAACAACTCAGGTTTGTATAGTATTTGTTTATCAAGCTGATTTCAGAAATAAAATTTCATTTAATTCTAAAACAGCCCTTCAGATGTCAAAATTAATATCTCAGCTTCAGAGAGAGAAATGAAGCCCAAAGAGATTAGTTACTTTCCCCTGGGTCACCTGTATATACAACAGCAAGCAGAAATAAGGTCTCAACTTTCCTAATGCCTCAGTTAGTAACATGGGGGCTTTCTCTGTTATGTTTTGCTTGTCTTTTTATAGGACAAGTATCTGTAAGGGGAAGTACATAATCTCTCTGTTATAAATGTCCTGGATCTTTCTTGGTATATCAATCATACCATGATATCTATACATGCAAGAAAGATTTTTTTCCTCTCTCTTTTCACACAGAAATTTCAACTTTGAATACAATTCAGTTTGGAAAGGACTCTGACCATGAACAAATTCTGGCAGCAATTCTATCCTTCAGTGGTATTATCCAAGATGTCCAAATGGTCAGAGATATATAGGGAGTCCCAACTCCATGAAATCATCTGTTGTATTTAGTATTACCCTCTTGGCTGTTTACATGCTCATGTATTTATTCACTCACTTACATGTGTTTCTCTCTGGAGCTGCTGCTTCTTGCAAAGTGCAATATGGAATTCTCTGCTTAGCTCATAGTGAACCAACACCCCAGATTTAAAGATTTGCCACCAAAGAACAAGATATTTTATAAAATAGTATGACACTGTAGAATAGAAATTTTTTTTTTAAATCTCAAGGGTGAGGAAAAAATTTATGTAACCCTTGACAAGACTTAGAATGTGGGAGACTCAGGTTGCTAGAAATGGTCAAATTCATTCCAATTTGGAAGACATTCCTGCATCATCCCTTTGGTCAGGGCTTTCAAGTGATGAATGGATCTGACTTTTATATGCCTGGATAGTTAGGCTGTTTTTGTTAAATGATCCATTAAACTCTGTAAATTCAGAAAGAGTAGCTGGTTAGAGGAGGTACAGTATTTCATGCATGCTTGTTAAGTTCTTTCTTCACATAATGAGCAGAGTTTCAAAACTTTTGACTATACTTCCACTAGGAATAAAATACTTTCCTGAGATAAGTTTAGATAGCTTCCTATTTCTCAAATGTATTTGCTTTAAATGGAAAAAGCTGGAAAGGACCATGTTAGATATGTGCTCAATTGTCTTCACTGAATGCATCAAAATAAAGAGTATCCTTTACCCTTTTTTAACATGTAGAGTTGTTGAAAATCCATTCTGAATAAGTGTTAAGATTTTTTAAGTATATATATATCTATATATATAGATATATATATGTTGAAATTTGCAAGAAAATTTAATAAAAATGATTTCTACTGATAGTAAAAGTACATGCACACTTCTTAAAGTATAAATGTGCTTGTATGTTTCTGCTTTACATTAATCTATATCCCCATGAATTCTAGAAGTTATATTTTGAATTAAATTTTTGTATTAGCAGTAATCACACATTTAGAAAATATTAACAAATCATAAATACAAATCACAAAATATAATTGTGTTTGATTGGCTCTTGGTAAATTGAAAATTCATAAATGGATTGACAGCTAACAATGTAAGTTTTTAGAAATATTGTGTAATAATTGTAAGTCTGAATGTTCTTATTGAAAAGACACAAATCACCCACGAACAGAAAATTATATCCTGACACAATTTACTTCTTTTAATAAAGATATTGAAATCTTTATGACATCTTCAATAAAATTATGGCTACAAATATGTTTTCCATATTTTTTTACAGTGGGCCCATGGTATTCTCATGAGATGCACATTGTTCTCTCCTGTGGCCTATGCAATTGAAAACAATAAATAAAATTTCCTACTTCAGAAGGGGATCAAGGGATGGGCAGAGTAGGAAGAGAAGGAAGCATAAGGAGATAAAATGGAATTAAAATGTGTTAACTTCACAGGGAATATAAACAGTGTCTCCTACACACAAGTACTAATAGAATAAAAGAAAATTTAAAAGTTTTGGGCCAGGGATTTAGCTCAGTGGTTCTGCCACCTGCCTCGCAAGTGCAAGGTCCCAAGTTCAGTCCTCAGTACAGAAAAAAAAATTTTTTTTAAAGACTGTTTCCTTCATTTTTAGGATCTCTACCTATGTAAAATTATGAGAATTTGTGCTTTGTGTATTTGCTCTTAGACATAACCAAAAAATATTTTTATATGTAATGATGTAATTTCATTTAAAACAATCATTTAAATTCCATGATGTATCTTTTGAATTGAGACTTTCTGAACTGATGTAGAAACTGTGGCTAATGTTAGCCAACCTGTTAATGGTGCCCCAATATAGCATTTTTTCTTATATTTAAAAATTTCACCATAACATTAACGTTACATTCTTCTATTTCTAAATTCCTACTTATATAAACTTCTGAAATATTTTAAAAATAAAAATGAAAATTTTCATTAACTTTCAATAGGCCCTTCTAGATAAGTAACCTAAGAAAGCCTGGTTGAGATCTAAAACGTCCCTCAGGGGCTGGGGATTTAGCTCAGTGGTTCTGGTGCCTGCCTTGCAAGTGCAAGGTCCTGAGTTCAATCCCCGGTATCAAAAAAATAAAAATAAATGCAATGTCCTTCAAAGACTCATGTATTCAGAGGTGGGGCTTTTGGAATGTGATTGGATCATGAGAACACTATACTAATCAGTGGGCTGAGCTAAGGACGAGTTCCTAGCTAAATGTCTTCTTAGGAGGTAGCACAGGTTGGAAGAGGTGGAACTTGGGGACCATAGCCTGGAAGAGTGAATTATTTTCTCAGGTTCCTGTTCTCGCTCTGTGCTTCAATACCATGGCTGAGCAGCTCCACCACACCCTACTGCCATTTCTGCCCTCAAGCCAGATGACTGAGGACTAACCCTTCTAAAACAATAACCCAAATAAACCTCTCCTTTAAAGTGTGGGTGTCAATAATGAGAAAGTAACTAATTCAGAAATTGGTACTATGTGTGGAGACTTTGTTGTGACTAGTACACCTTGGCCATGTCATTCAAAAGCCTTTGATATGGGCTTGTGAGAGGAATTTTAAAATATTTGGAAAACCTGGCTAAAAAAGGCCAGAAAAATGTTAATGAACTTAATAGGCAGTTTGGAGTGGAGTTCAGAAGACCAGAATGGAGATAATCACACAGAAAGTAAATACCAGGCTCAGGAGGTTTTAGAGGAGACTGGGGACTCCATTGGAAAATAAAATAAAGGTCATGGGCATTATATGTTGACAAAAAGCTTGTCTTCTTGTTCCCTATTCTAAGACTTTGTGTGAAACTAAATTTAAAGGTGATGGATTTAGTAATCTGGCAGAAAAAATTCAAGGCTGCTCAGTGTTCGTGCTCTGGTATGGATATAGTTATTTGCTTTTGGTTAGATTTTTTTTTTTTTTTTTGGTACCGGGGATCGAACTCAGGTCCTTGCATTTGTGCAGCAGGAGCCGGAACCACTGAGCTAAATCCCCGGCCCTTTTGGTTAGATTTTTAATTAAGATAATGTGCAACAATCAGTGCTTAAAGATATAAAAATTGTGCAGACTGGCCAGCAAAGAAACACCAATAAAGTTCAGACCAAGGAGTACGTAGTTGTTAAAACATGAGCTCTATTTTTTAAAAAGCCATGTATTTTACACCAGGACAAAAATAAGATCCCTTGAGAGTATCTCAGAAATTGGCCAGAAATATCTCAAGGTCAAAGGTGTAAAACAGTAAACTGAAAAAAAAAAAACAATCTTTGCTTTGAGAAGAGGTCCCCAGAATGCCTGACTCACTCAGAACCAATTATGGAAGTGTTTCCTTAAGTTCAGTCATACAAGTATTCAAAGGGTACTGCAGCAATAGAAGAATAGAGCCTGGTTATTGCTCTAACTGAAGGAAGACAAAGGCACCATCCATGTGATGCTGGTTCTGGGCCCGCAGAATGTAAGAGTTACAAGGTCATAGAGGCTTCGGCCCAGATTTCAAAAGGAGGTCCAAGCATGTAGGCAATAAACCCCTGAGAAGGTGACATCTGAAACTGTGAGCTTTTGGGATCCAGAGGTGAACCATTATGGTTAGAACTAAAATGCTTCCCTTCTGCCACCAATATCATGAGTTCAGAGATAGGGCTTTTGAAATATAATTAGATGATGGGAAGACATGTTTATGAGTATATTTATGTACATGAAGCCTTGACTACCACCTTTCTTTCCTCATTTCTATTCTTTCATTAATTTTATTGGTACATTTTAGGTACACAATATAATGACATTCATCATTGGAAATTTGCACCTTTATATAATCTTTTTAGGTTCTTATTTTTCCCCCTTCCCCTGCCCTCCCTTCAACCCCTCCATTCCTCCCTATTTACAAAGACTTTGTTTCCATTTTTCCATTTTCTTATATTAATTCCATCCCCTTCTTTCCTTTCCCCTACTCCTCCCACTTCCCCTTTCCCTTTGCACCTTTTCTTCTTATTTTGAATTATCTATTATACCTTTTAGTCCTTATTTACACTTTCAGTTTCTCACACTAGAGAAACTATTCGGTATTTATACATGTGTGTCCTATTTATTTTACTTAAGAGTATCGCCTCAATGTGCATTCATTTAGCTATAAATGTCTCCAATTTCTTATTTTTTATGGCTGAGTAGTACTCCATTTTATAAAAAAACAAAACAAAATATCCAGTCTCCAGTTGATGGGCAATTGGGCAGCTTCTGAGTTTTAGCTATTACAAATTGTGCTGCTATGAACATGGGTGTACATATATCACTGTGGTATGATTCTTTTAATTCTTTGGGGAAGATACCCAGCAGGGGAATAGCTGGGTCAAATGGGATCTCTAAGCCTAGTTCTTTGAGGTATCTCCATACTGATTTCAACAGTGGTTGCAACAGTCTACACTCCCACCAGCAGTGGAGCAGGGTTTCTCTTTCCCCATAGCCTCACCAGAATTTTTATTGGTTGATTTCATGATAGCCCCCCTTCTTTCTCCAGTGAGGTGGAATCTCAGTATTGTTTTCATTTGCATCTCTCGAATGACCAGTGATGTTGAACATTTTTTCATATGTTTATTTGCTATTTCTACTTCTTTGGCTGAGAAATGTCTGTTCATTTCAGATGCCCATTTTCGGATTGGGTCTTTAATTTTGGGAGGTCTGATCTTTTTAAGCTCTTTATAGAATTCAAGATAGTAGACCTTTGTCTGAGGAAAGCAGTTGAAAAATTTTTTCCCACATTGTGGGTTGTCTCTTCACAGTGCTGGTGGTTTCTCTTGCTGTTCAGAAGCTTTTTAATAGGAAGAGATCCCACTTTTTGATTGTGCTAGTTCATGGGCAACTGAGGTTTTGTTCATAAAATCTTTTCCTACACCAATGTCTTCAAGAGTTCTGCCTAACCTCTGTTCTAGCCAGTTCAACATTTCTTTTTTAATATTTAGATATTTGATCCATTTTGATTTCAGTTTAGTGCATAGTAAGAGACATACGTCTAGTTTTAATCTTTGGCAAATTGAAACCCAATTTTTCCAGCACCATTTTTTAAAGAGGCTATCTTTCCGTCAGTGAGGGTGTTTGACTTCTTTGTCGAAGATGAGGTGGCTGAGTGTGCTTGGAGTTGTTTCTGAATCTTCTAATCTGTTCCACTGGTCCTCTGGTCTTTTTCTTTGCCAGTACCATGCTGGTTTTATCACAGTAGCTTTGTAATATATTTTCAAGCTGGGGATTGTGATACCCCCTACCTTGTCTTTATTGCCTACTATTCCTTTTGGTATTCTAGGTCTCTTCTTATATCAAATGAATTTTTGGATTATTTTCTAAAGATCTATGAAATATGCTGCTGGGTTTTCAGTTGGGATTGCATTGAATCTATATAGCAGTTTTGGAAGTATGACCATTTTCACTGTGTTGATTCTTCCTACCCAGGAGCAAGGGATGTCTTTCCATTTTCTGATATTATCTTCTATCTCTCTTTTCAGAGTGCTATAATTTTCAGAGAAGAGCCTGTGATTTCTTTTTTTAGTTTGATTCCTCATTTCTATTTTTAATCTGATTTGTAAAGCTATAGTCTTCTAATTCTGGGTTTTCTTTAAAAAATTGTGTTTCATGAACTAATGTAATCCCTTAGTTCAAGACGTTAGAGAGTCCATGTATAAAAAACTTTTTTAACTATTTGTGATTACTGATCAACATTGATAACAATTCCTGGTAATCTATATTTTACAGCTGAATCATACTCTGGGCCACTAAAATTCCTAGCCATTATCAAAGCTTATTTAATACAGTAGAGCTTAGTAAGTCACATAAATCTATAGAAGATAATTTTGTTTGGGTTCTATTTACCACCAATTTTTTTGTATATTATGCATGTACATGTATTATGCTGAAACCTCCTTTTCAAATCACCCCAAAAAGCATGTTTCTAAATTTCAAGGATGTATGTGGTCACAAATACTTTCTATTTTAGGTATAGAGGACTTGAACTTATTCAGAGACTTTTTTTAAACATAATGCTAAAGTTAAAGATGAAGTCACAAGTGTTTGTATAGCATGATAATTCTCACCCATTGTCATGAAATACATATAAATATCTATGAAATTATGTTTACCAACAACACATATATCCCTATCATAATTTCAAATGCACTCTGACAAAATATGGCATTGGGAAATTATTTCTTAAATTGCATGAAAAATAATATCAAATTCTGGATTCTATTATTCAGACTATTATTCTATTTTTCTAGACATTTTTCTTTGTGGAGTCCTCCATTGTTAGAAAATGAGCATTTTAGAATTTTATAGTCAACTTTCTTTACCTTTCCAGGGTGGAACTTTATTCTAATACTATCAAAGTCCATATAAATCTGTTTTATCAAAAAGTTTAATGTCTAGCATAGTGATAAAGCTATGATGCACAGACATGATCCCAAGTCCAACTAATGTTTTATTGCTCTTTTACTCTGCACCATGAATATTTTTTCAATACTCATGATTTGCATTTTGATTTCCTCCATTTTTTCTTTTTTGGTACCAGGGATCAAACTGAGGACCTTGCATTTGGGGGCCAGGCAGCCGAACCACTGAGCTAAATCCCCAGCCCATGATTTATATTTTGTGATGGAAAAAAACTTAGTCATGATGAGTTGCATACTTAAATGAATAGTTTGTGGTGAGCTCAGTTCAAACGCAGGCAGCCTTACTCTAATCCTCAATGTAGATGATGGCAATCTGATTGGTGACTGCATTGTAGACATGATGCATTTGGCATAAAGATAGCTCCCTTACATTCCTCTTGAGGAGCAGGTGGAAGACTTTATGTAACATGGATCCACATGAACTATAAACCATGTTGCCATTGAGTTAAGAAAGCGAGTGTTGAAAATAAACACTCTTAGCAGCCTATTTCTCACACGGATTTATAATCTGAAAGCATTTTCTGTTCAGATTCATGGTATATCGACATGCCCTGGAAAGGAACTGAACTCATTTAAATCCTAAGTTTTGGTAAATATTTGTACTTCAGTAATATTTATATTTAAATGTATTAAAGACAGTTTTGGTAGAAAATCCTAAGATAAAGTACAAAATAGATATTTGTTTTTGTTTTGGTTTTTTTGGTACCGGGGATAAAACTTGTGACCTTGCGCTTGTGAGGCAGGCGGCAGAACCACTGAACTAAATCCCCGGCCCTATAAATATTACTCTTCCTCCGTGGTAGCAGGGCATAAGTTCCTAAGCATAACAGTTTTAGCCTCAAGCAGAACAACATAAGGAATATTACTGATTTCCCTGAGTTGCTGGTTAGAGTTCAAAGATGGTGGATCCTTGTGTACCAGAAGGAAATTCTATTGAACATGAACACTCATGTGGGGCTATGTCTAAATCCAGTGGTCCTCCAGCCTCTGTTTCAAATAAGGCTTATGAAAATGCTTCATATCTGTATAAATGTATGAAATTTTAGGAAAATACATTGTATTCTGCAATTCATGATGCTTTAAAATAACCATGACATTTCAATACATTGGTTCTGCCTATCCAACAACAGGGTATATCTTTGCATTTTCTGATATCCTCTTTGGTCTTTTTCAGAGTAATAATATAGTTTTATTGTAAAGTCTTTCATTTCGTTGGTTAGGTTAATTCTTAAGCATTTCATTTCTCTTGATCCTATTGTGAAAGGGAAGGTTTCCCTGTTTCTCTCTTGGTGAATTTGTTACTGGTTTATAGGAATGATATTTATTTTTGAGCTTTAATTTTGCATCTTGCTACACTAACAAATTTTGTTATGAATTATAGGAGTCTTTTGATGGAGTTTTTGGGGTTTGGTATGTAGAGGATCATGTGTGAAAATAATGACAACTTAACTTCTTCATTTCTATCCATATTCCTTTTATTTCTTTCTCTTGTCTAATTGCTCTAATATTTTGAGAACTGTATATTCAACAGGAGTGGAAACAGTGAACATCTTGTCTTGTTTCTGATTTTAGAGGAAAAGCTATCAGCTTTTTTTCTTTTTATATGATGTTGGTCATTATTTTGTCATAGATTGCTTTTGTCAGATTGAGATAAAATCTTCTATTCCAATTTTCTTTTGATTTTTCATCATGAATAGGTGTTGGATTTTGTCAAATGCTTTTCTCTGTCTATAGAGATATTCATTTTGGTTTTTTTTTTTGTCCTTTCTTCTGTTAATGTGGTCTATTACCTTTATTAATTTGCATGTGTTGAATCATTCTGGCATCCCTGGCATAAATCCTATGTGATCACAGTGTATAATCTTTTTGATAACGTGCTACATTCTGTTTGCCAATGTCTTGTTAAGGATTTTATGTTCATTAATGGGATTGAACTGCAGTTCCCTTTTTTGACTGAGTCTTTTTCTGGTTTAGGTATCAGGGTAATGTTTGCTTCCAGGAATTACTTTGGGAATGAGGCTTCCAATTTTATTAAAGAGTATGAGGATTATTGGCATTAGATCTTCTCTAAAGTTGTTGTAGAATTTGTCATTGTATCCTTCTGGACCTGGGCTTTTTTGGGGGGGAGGAGGTTGTAGTTTTTAAATTATTTTTGCAATTTCATTGACTGATATTGGATTATTCAGGATTTTTGTATCTTTTTGGTTCAGCTTTGGTAGTTCATATGTATCTAGGCATCCATCTATCTTCTGAATTTTCCATTTTATTTCAGTGCGGGTATTCAAATTCATTACCAAAGATCTTTTGGATTTCTGCAGAATCTGTTTTGATTTTTGCCTTTTTCATTTTGAATTCCATGGATTTGTGTCTTTGGTTTTCTGGTATTGATAAGGTTGGCTAAGGATTTATCCATTTTTTAATATTTCAAAGAAATGACCTTTTTTGAATCATTGATTCTTTATATTTTTTAAGTCACAATTGAATTAATTTCCCCCTTGATTTTCATAATTTCCTTCCCTGCTCTAGCTTTGGGTTCAGATGGTTCTTTTTTTCTAGAACATTAAGATTCATTATTAGGTTATTTATTTGTGCTTGCTCTATTTCTAATATGAGAATTCACCACTATAAACTTCCCTCTCAGAACTGCTTAAGATCCCTCTTAGGATTGCATCCCATAGGTTCTGGTTGTGATATGTTGTACTGCCATTATTGTTTGATTGTTGAAACTGCCTAATTTCTTTGTTAATGTCACTGTCATCCATTGATTATGGACGAGGGTATTATTTAATTTTTATACGTTTGTGTAGTTTCTATGGTGTCTGTTGATATTGATTTCTAAAATTGATGCACTATAATCTGATAATATCCATGGGATAATCTTGATTCCTTTGCATATAGTTAAGTATTCTCTATGGGATAGTATATGGTCAGTTTTTAAGAAAGGTCCATGTGTATTCTGTTATTTGGTGGAAGATTCTGGAGATATTAATTAAGTCCATTTGTTCAAAAGTTTGGTTTAACTTTGATTTTCTTTGCTTTGTTTTTATCTAGTTGATCTGTATTTGTAACAGTGGGGAATTGTGGTCCCTCATTATAATTGTATTGGTGTGTATCTGATTTTTCACATCATATTTCAAAACCTGTTATACATATTTTACGGACTCCCAATCACAATACCAATAGAATTCCTCACAGAACTAGAGAAAACAATCCTAAAAATCATATAGAACCAAAAGAGATATAATAGTAAAAGCAATTCTGGGCAGCAAGTGCAAGGCAAGGGGTATCACAGTCTAAGACTTCAAGTTGTACTAAAATACTACAATGATAAAACCAGCAAGCTATTGGGAAAAAACAGACTTGTAGATCAATGGATCCAGATAGAAGATGCAGAAACAAATCCAGACACACTCAGCTACCTTATCATCGACAAAGGAGCCAAACATCTTCACTAGAGGAAAGATAGCCTCTTTAACAAATGGTACTGGGATAATTGGCTTTGCATATGCTAAAGGTTGAACCTGCACTCATATCTCTCATCATGCACTGAATTAAAATCAAAGTGAATCAAGTATCTAAATATGAAAACAGAAACAATCTGCTGGAAGATAGAATTGGTAACTCTTGAAGACACAGGTGTAGGGAAAGACTTCAGCAACAAATCCTAGTTGGACAGGAAATATTTCAAAGAATCAACAAATGGGATCACATATAACTAAAAACCTTCTTGACAGCAAAGAAAACCACCAATAGAGTAGAGAAAACTGACAGAATGAGAAAACTATAGCTGAAGTTTTAGCTCAGTGGTTCTGCCACCTACCTTGTAAGTGCAAAGTCCTGAGTTCAATCCCCAGTCCCCCCCCCAAAAAAAAAATTTAGGAGAAAAATATTTTTGACAGACAGAGGAATAATATCTAGAATATATAAAGAACTCAAAAAAATTAAAACCCCCTCAAATTTAAAAACCCAATCCAAAAGTGGAAATCTGAAATGAATAGACACATCCTTGGTGAATAAGTACAAATGGCCAATAAATAGATGAAAAACGTTCAACATTACCAGCTATTAGAGAAATGCAAATTAAAACAATATTGAAAGACTTTATGAACAAAACCTCAGTAGCACAGGAACTAGCACAAAGAATCAACAACTGGGATCTCATCTTATTAAAAAGCTTCTGCACTGCAAAAGAAACCACCAACAGAGCTAACAGACAACTTACAATATGGGAAAAAAATTTTTAGCAGCTGTACCTCAGACAAAGACTACTATCCAGAATATATAAAAAACTAAAAAAAAATCAGACCCCCAAATTCAAAGACCCACTTCAAAAATGGGCATCTGAAATGAACTGACATTTCTCAGAACAAGAAGTAAAAGCAGAAAATAAGTATATGAAAAAATGTTCAACATCACTGGTCACTCGAGAGATGCAGATGAAAACAACGCTAAGATTCCACCTCACCTCAGAAAAAAATGGCTGCTATCAAGAAATCAACCAATAACAAATGCTGACGGGGGTGTGGGGAGAAAGGAATCCTTCTCCATTGCTGGTGAGAGTGCAGGCTGGTGCAACCACTGTGGAAATCAGTATGGAGATACCTCAAAGAACTAGGCTTAGAGGTCCCATTTGACCCAGCTATTTCCCTGCTGAGTATCTTCCCAAAAGAATTAAAAGAATCATACCACAGTGATATATGTGCACCCATGTTCATAGTGGCACAGTTTGTAATAGCTAAAGCTTGGAAGCAGCCCAAGTGCCCATTAACTGGAAACTGGATAGAGAAGCTGTAGGTTTTTTTTGTTTATAAAATGGAGTAATAGCCATAAAGAACAAAAAACAAGAGTCATTTACAGCTAAATGGATGCATATTGAGGCCATACTCTTAAGTGAAATAAATAGGACACACATGTGTAACATACTGAATAGTTTCTCTAGTGTGAGAAACTGATAGTGTAAATAAGGGTTAACATGATTAAAATGAAGAATTGATAATTTGAAATAGGAAAAAAGGTCCAAAGACATAGGGTTGAAGGGGGGCGGGGGGAGAAGGGAAAGGAAAAATTAAGAGAAAAGAAAAAAAATGGAAATGAAGTCTATGTAAACAGGGAAGGGTGGAGGGGGGTAAGGGCACACAGGTAATGGGGAAAAAATAAGAAAGATACATCATGTACAGGTACAAGCACCCAATGATAAATGTAAACAAATTGTACACCTAAAATGTACCAATAAAAGAACTTAAGGAAAAATAAAACAATATTGAAATTCCATCTCACTCTAGAAAGAATGGTTATCATTAAGAAATCAACTAGCAATGAATGCTGGCAAGGCTGTTGGAGAAAGGAATACATCTCCTTTCTTGGTGGGAGTGTAATTTGATAGAACCACTGTGGAAATCAGTATGGAGATTCCTCAAAAAACTATAACTGAGGCTTCATGTAACCCAGGTATTTCTCTTTTAGGTATATTCCCATAAAAGTTAAAAACATTAGACTACAGTGATATATACCCATGTTTATAGCCACACAGTTTTTAATAGCTGAACCTTGGAAACCCATATGCCCATAAACAGATGAATGGATAAAAAAGCAGCATTTATATACAATGCAGTATTATTCTACCATAAAATTGATAAACTAGGGGTATTTTTAGGTAAGTGGATGCACCTCCAGATCATAATTTTAAGTGAAATAAATCAGAAACACAAGTTTATCTATCACGTTATTTCATTTGTATGAGAAACCCAAAGTACAAATAAGGAGCAAAATGGAGGATAGATATTAGAAAGTAGGAAGAACTTGTTCAAATGGGAAGGGGAATAAGACATAGAAAAAGGGAGAAGGAAGGAAGGAAAAGGGGTTTAAAGACAAAAAAGAATTGAAGTGAAAAATACACCTTTTGTAAATGCAGAGGGGAAGAAGGGAACGAGGCACAGGAGGGTAAGAAGGGTTGGAGGAAGGGGAATGGACAGGGACAAAGGAAAAAAGAATTAATGTGTGTTATGTATGTGTACAAATCTCCCATAATTGATGTGATCATTATGTAGTACAAACAAGTACTAATAAAAAATAAATTAAAAGAGGCTTCAATAGCTTTTTAAATTAATAAAATATTTAAGTAATCTTCTGGCAAATACTTTATAAAATTTTATGGCTAAAGAAAAGAATTCTGAAAGCATGACCATATAGTTTAAATCAAGATTAAAATCCTGGTTCCTCCACTCTGCCTTCCTGACAACTTTCATAATCTCCCTAAAGCAGAATGGCTATCAAACCTACAGCAGCAGTGGAGTGAAGAGTAGGTAGGACAGTGGTTGGTGTTATGAGATGACAGCACAATCCCTATTTCCCACTTTCAATATTTCCTTAAGAAAGGGGAAAAATGGAACTATTCATATCTTCCCCATTCTGGCACTTTCTAAGAACTTTGATCTCAGTGATCATTTCCTTCTTGTGTGTACCTGGCTAGGATCAGATTAAAGCACTAAAAAGGAAGTATGAAGATTCTAGATTTCTTCTAATTTGAGATTTTTTTTTTGTACTCCTCTATAAATTAAGGAGAGTGACCAATAACAAGGAAGAAGGAGAGTTGCGTGGAAGATGCCGAATCAGCCCGCTGCAGACAGGCAGCCACCTGGTTCCACACTACAAAGACACAGAGGACACCAGACCACCAGAACAAGGTAGTGAGTCCCGCTGCTCCTGGACCAGAGGTAGGGGCTTCTGAGCTGCCGTCCCACTGCTCCTGGTCCAGAGGAAGGGGCTTCCCAGTCACCATCCCTCCCACTGATCCCAGCCCAGAGGAAAGGACTTTTGGGCCACCGTCTGTCCTGCTGTTCCTGGCCCAGAGGAAGGGGCTTCCAGGCCACCATCCCTCCCACTGCTCCTGGCCCAGAGGGAGGGGTTTCCCAGCCACCAACCCTCTCGCTGCTCCCAGCCCACAGGAAAGGGCTATTTGGTCACCCTCCCTACTGCTGTTCGCGGCCCCTGTCCCACCTCTCCCAACTCAGAGGAGGTAATCCATGCAGAAGCTAACAGCCCCCCGCCAAAGTCGAAATGAGAAAACACATAAATAAGTCTCAAAACCAGACTTCCAGATCACCTACAGCAACCCCAAAGGGAAATGAGATGGAACACTTTGATACTCAACCACCTGGACCTACTGAACTGGCAACAAAAGGGGATTTGGAAAAGATGAAATCAGAAATAATTTCTCAGATAACAGGAAAAATTGTGCCCCTAGTGCAAGACATGATTAATAAGTCTAGAGAGGAGCTCAGGAACATGATGGAATCCCAACATAAGAAACAAATGGAATCCATAAAACAGATGCAAATAGATTTCCAGGACATGAAAAACTCCACTGAATGTCTACACAGCAGAATGAGCCAATGTGAGGACCGAATTTCAGATATAGAAGATAAGATTGCAATTAGTGACCAGGAAAAGAAAAAAATGCTTCAAAATTGTAGGGGAACATGAGAAATCAATCCAGCAGCTGCTAGATGATGCAAAGAAGAATAACATAAGACTGATTGGGCTCAATGAAGAAACTGGAGAGAGTGGAGATGACTTAAAAAAATCTCTTCACAGAAATAATGGCAGAAAACTTCCCAAGCAGGGGAAAAGAGCTTGACATACAGATAAGTGAGGTATATAGGACTCCAAATAGCCTTGATCAAAAAAAAATCTACACATAGGCATATAATTGCTAAGATTCCAGAAACACAACAGAACAAAGTTCTCCAAGCAGTCAGAGAAAAGAAACAAATCACATACGAAGGAAAGCCCATCAGAATCACATCACATACAAAGGAAAGCCCATAAGAATCACAGCAGACTTCTCAACACAAACCATCAAGGCAAGAAGAGCTTGGAGTGATGTATTCCAAGCTCTAAAAGAAAACAGCCTTCAACCCAGATTGATGTACCCTGCAAAACTATCTTTCAAAATGGATGGAGAAATAAGATACTTTCATGACAAAGAGCACCTTAGGAACTTCGTGAATACGAAACCAGCACTCCAAAGAATTTTATACAATATCCTAGGAACAGACATTGAGGATCACAACCCCTGGAAGCAAAGCAGAATGAACCAATCTGGCATGACAAGAAATTAAATGGAAATGGGGAGACCCCAACAAAAGAAAAAGTCACGGCAATGACAAGTCAAAACGTTTCAATTATAACAATCAATGTTAATGGTTTCACTGCACCAATCAAAAGAAATAGACTGGCAGAATGGGTCAAGAAGCAAAATCCAACAATATGCTGCATACAAGAAACACACTTAATTCAAAAGGGAACTCATAGACTGAAAGTTAAAGGGTGGAAAACAATACTCCATGTGACGGGAACCCAAAAGAAAGCAGGAGTAGCTATCCTCTTTGCAGATCAAGTAGATTTCAAACCAACACTGATTAAGAGAGACAAAGAAGGACACTATATCCTTGTGAAGGGAAGAATCCAAGAGGAAGAGATGACAATCATAAATATCTATGCACCAAACACTAGTGCGCCCAACTATATAAAACAAATACTAACGGACATGAACAGTCATACATGCACTAATACAATTGTAGTGGGAGACCTCAACACCCCACTGTCACAAATAGACAGATCATCTAGACAAAAAATAAGTAATGAAATACTTAGAGTTCAATAGAACTCTTGAACAAATGAACTTAACAGATGTTTACAGAGTCTTCCACCCCACAAAATCAGAATACACATTCTTCTCAGCTGCACGTGGGTCATTCTCCAAAACAGACCACATACTCACACATAGAACATGTTTAAGTAAGTGCAAAGGAATTGAAGTTATCCCCTGTATATTAGCAGACCATACCGGGATGAAATTGGAGATCCATAGCAAAAGAAAGTGGAAAAATTTCATAAACATGTGGAAATTGAACAACACACTTCTGAATAACCAATGGGTCACAGAAGAAATTAAAGAAGAAATCAGACAGTTCCTTCAATTAAATGACAATGACAATATAACATATCAGAATCTATGGGACACAATGAAAGCAGTATTATGAGGAAAATTCATAGCAGTGAATATGCATATTAGGAAAACAGAACGAGCCCAATTAAACAACCTGATGCTGAACTTCAAACTTCTAGAAAAAGAAGAGCAGTACAAACACAAAGCTCATACAAGGGAGGGAATTATAAAGATCAGAGGAGAAATCAATGCAATGGAGACTAAGAGAATGATACAAAAAATCAATGAAGCCAAGAGTTGGTTCATCAAAAGAATCAACAAAATTAACAAACCTTTAGCCAACCTTGTCAGAAAAAGGAAAGAAAAGGCCCAAATCCATCCAATTAGGAAGGAAAAGGGTGAAATTACAGCAGACCCAGCAGAAATCCAGAGGATCATCAATACTTACTTCCAGAACCTATTCACCAATAAGATGGACAACACAGAAGAAATGGACAGATTCCTAGATACATATGAATTACCAAAGTTGAAAGAAGAAGACCTAAAAATTCTGAACAACCCAGTATCAACCAATGAAATTGAAAACGTAATTCAAAACTTATCAACTAAGTAAAGCCTGGGCCCTGATGGCTTCACTGCTGAATTCTACAAGACATTTAGAGAGGAACTGCTGCCACTACTGTTTAAACTCTTCAATGAAATTGAAAGGGAAGCAATACTCCCAAATTCATTGCTGGAAGCAAGCATCACCTTGATCCCCAAAGCAGAGAAGGACCCAACTGAAAAAGAGCACTATAGGCCAATCTCACTAATAAACATAGAGGCAAAAATCCTTAATAAGATAATGGCAAACAGAATGCAGAAGTTCATCAAGAAGATCATACACCCTGATCAAGTGGGATTCATCCCAGGGATGCAGGGATGGTTCAATATACACAAATCAATCAATGTAATACACTATATCAATAGAGCCAAGGACAAAAATCATATTATTATCTCCGTAGACACAGAAAAATTATTTGACAAAATCCAACAGGCATTTATAATAAAAACCCCACAAAAACTTGGAATAGATGGTCTCTACCTCAAACTGAGAGAAGCCATCTATGAAACACCAACAGCCAATATCATACTAAATGGTCAAAAACTGAAATCCTTCACACTCAAATCAGGAACAAGACAAGGATGTCCACTATCACCACTCTTGTTCAATATAGTTCTGGAAATATTAGCCACAGCAATTAGACAAGAGAAAGAAATAAAAGGAATAAAGATAGGAAATGAAGAAGTCAAATTGTCATTATTTGCAGATGACATGATTCTCTATATAGAAGACCCCAAGAACTCCACCAAAAGTCTTCTAGACTTAATAACCAAATTCAGTCAAGTAGCTGGTTACAAGGTCAACACACAAAAATCAATAGCTTGCCTCTACACCAATGACAGACTCACTGAGAGAGAAGTAGGGCAAATAATTCCTTTCACAATAGCACAAAAAAACCTGAAATACCTAGGAATCAACCTAAGGAATGTAATCAAAGACCTCTTCTCTGAAAACTATGGCACTCTGAAAAGACAGATTGAAGATGACATCAGAAAATGGACAGACATCCCCTGCTCCTGGGTAGGAAGGATTAATATAGTGAAAATGGCCATACTTCCAAAACTGCTATATAGATTTAATGCAATTCCAATGGAGATCCCAGCAGCATACTTCATAGACCTTGAGAAAACAATCCAAAAATTCATTTGGAACAAGAAGAGACCCAGAAGAGCAAAAGCAACTCTAGGTAACAGAGACATGGTAGGGGGTATCACAATCCCCAACCTGCAACTATACTACAAAGCTACTGTGCTAAAAGCTGCATGGTACTGGCAAAGAAACAGATTTGAGGACCAGTGGAACAGATTAGAAGATGCAGAAACAACGCCAGACACACTCAGCCATCTCATCTTCGACAAAGGAGCCAAACACTCTCACTGGAGGAAAGATAGCCTCTTTAATAAATGGTGCTGGAAAAATTGAAAATTTCAACTTGCCAAAGATTAAAACTAGACTTGTATCTCTCACCATGCACTAAACTAAAATCAAAATGGATTAAAGATCCAAATATTGAAATAGAAACTCTGAACCAGTTGGAACAGAGGTTAGGTAGAACCCTTGAAGACATCGGTGTAGGAAATGATTTTATGAACAAAACCTTGGGTGCCCGTGAACTAGCACAGACAATCAACAAATGGGATCTCTTCTTATTAAAAGGCTTCTGCACAGCAAGAGAAACCACCAGCAGTGTGCAGAGACAACCCACAATGTGGGAAAAAAATCTTCACCTGCTCTTCCTCAGACAAAGGTCTACTATCTTGATTCTATAAAGAACTTAAAAAGATCAGACCTCCCAAATTTAAAAAACCAATCCAAAAATGGGCATCTGAAATGAACAGACATTTCTCAGCCAAAGAAGTAGAAATAGCAAATAAATACATGAAAAAATGTTCAACATCACTGGTCATTCGAGAGATGCAAATGAACACAATGCTGAGATTACACCTCACTCCAGAAAAAATGGCTGCTATCATGAAATACACCAATAACAAATGCTGGTGGGGCTGTTGGGAAAGAGGAACCCTGCTCCACTGCTGGTGGGAGTGTAGACTGGTGCAAGCACTGTGGAAATCAGTATGGAGATACCTCAAACAACTAGGACTGGAAGTCCCATTTGACCCCCTATTCCACTGCTGGGGATCTTCTCCAAAGAATTAAAAGAATCATACCACAGTGATATATGTGTGCCTATGTTTATAGCAGCACAGTTTGTGATAGCCGTAACTTGGAAACAGCCCAAATGCCCATGAAGTGGAGTCTGGATAAGAAAATGTGGTTTTTTTATAAAATGGAGTGCTACTCAGCCATGAAAAATGAGAAATTAGAGACATTTATAGCTAAGTGGATGGACATTGAGGCGATACTCTTAAGTGAAATAAATAGGACACACATGAATAAATTCCAAATAGTTTCTCTGGTGTGAGAAACTGAAAGTGTAAATAAGGACTAAATGTATAATAGGCAATGTGAAATAGGAAGAAAAGGGGCAAAGAGGAAGGAAGTGGGAGAGCTAGGGAAAATGATAGAAGGGAATGGGATTAATATAAGAAAATGGCAAAATAGGAACAAAATCTCTGTAAATAGAGAGGAATGGAGGAGTTGAAGGGAGGGCTGGGCAAGGGTGAAAAATAAAAACCAAGAGAGATTATGTAAAGGTGCAAATTTCCAATGATGAATGTCATTATATTGTATACTGAAAATGTACGAATGTTTAGAAGGAATAGTGGATAATGTAAAATAGGAAGAAAAGGTCCAAAGGGGTAGGGGTAGTGGGATGGGCAGGGGAAAGGAAAGAAGGGAAAGGAAAAATGATGAGAAATGGAAATAAAGTCTTTGTAAATAGGGAAGGGTGGAGGGGTGAAGGGAGGGCTAGGAATTGGGAAAAAATAGAACCAAGATGTATTATGTAAAGGTTCAATTCCCAATGAGAAATGTAATTGTGTCATATACCTACAATGTACCAATAAAAGAATTTAATTAAAAAAAGCATTACAAAAAAAAAAAAGGAAAAAGGAATAAGAAAGAACATCTCATTGCAAAAACCATTCCTTGTGTTAGATTTGTTTTAGGATAATGATCTGCTCTGAAGAGTACATGCTTTATATCGTTCCACAATCATAAACTATAAAATCTGGGTCTCTTTCCTCAAGGAATCCTTATTTTATCAATTACTTGTATTAAAATTGTTTAAATTTTAAATAAAAAAATTGCTACTCAAAGGATGGTGGAGGGAAGGGAAAAAAAAAGAATTGAGAGGTATTATGTACATGTGTCAGTGCCCCACAATGAAAGTAATGATTACTACAAACCTGCAAAAATAAAAATTAAAACAAGATAAAAATAACTATGTCTTCCTAGTGATAGTGATTTCAGTCCAGTTCTAATTTAGAAGCATTTCTTAAGGTGAGATCTATCAAGCATCCTTCAGGTCCTGTTAAGGCACTGTGGAAGTCAGAACTACTTTCATCAGAATAGTAATAAACCACTAAGTTTTGCAGAAGCCACATGACAAGTGATCCTGCAATGAATTGAATGAAGAAGAAGCACATGTGAGAATCAAGCTGACATTTAAGGAATTTACATTTCCTAATATATATTTTTGGAAAATATGCCTATTTTCTATGTCATAAATAATATTTATGTTAACCCATGATGGTTTATTATTATTTTAAAATCATATATTACCTTTGAAATGTTTTAATTCTAATATAATAAATATTGATAAATAGAACCCATATAAAAATTTCACTTAATAAAAAATTATTGAGTGCCCCAATAATTTTAAGATTATATATAATTCCTTATTTCAAAGTTCTGAAAACTTCTAAAACTCAAAAAGAGATCAGATGGTCCTTGTAGAAGTTTTTCAGTTTTGGTCACTCTTCTTACTACTGCAGTTTGTTGAACCTTTGTAAATATCAAGTAGGAGAAAGGACAATAAGAAATAATAAGAGCAATCCTTTTCATTATTTTTTGATCATTAACCAAATATGTCTTTGTTGTGACAGCAGTGAGAGTACAGTGACAACTGACCTTAGAGATGGATATTTCCTTCCAGAGAAAGGAAGAATAATTTAGGTATGTGTATAACTGTATATATATATATATAATATATATATGTGTGTATACATATGTGTATATATATATACAGTTATATGTATGATGTTATATATATGTTATATATATGATGTTATCTATCTATATATGATGTTTTAGGAATTTATGTCTTATAATTTTTAGAAGAAACATCTGAACAAAGTAACAACTGGTGAAACACATGGAACATTTAAGATAATATCACATATTAAAGTTCCCCAAAATGACTCCAGGGAAATGAAACCCATTTGCTATTAATTGCAGTATTGTAGGTAAACAGTAATTTTATCATTTATTTAATATAGAATTAAAGCCACTCTATCTTTAGGTATAATTGACTGAAACATATTAGGTAAGAAAGAGCTTTGATAAAAAATTTACAATAATAGTACATTCTTTATTTTAAAAATAGTAAGTAACTCTAAAATTAAAATGACTATTTCCAAAATAGATTTTTTCAAAAAACTTTTAGTTAAAGAATCAAAAGTAATTTTGGTGGAAGGATTATGTGTCTGAGCACAATTACATATTAATAAAATTTTGACACTACTCAGTAAAATATTTTACAAACTTGAAAGACAGAGCCATTTGTAATTTTTCTAGTATCTGCATGCCTGAAATTTTTGAGATTTGGACATAATATCTACATTTACATATTTATCTACATTATCTATATACATAATATTCACATTTTATTTGATGTGTATAAAACTGAACCTAAAAGAGTTCTTTATGGTACAATTGACATTTACAGTTTTTAACATATTCTGTCTTTATTATTTACCTTCTGGAGCTTCTTTTTTGTTAGTTATAAAGGATAAAGATTTCTTAAATTTTCATCTGTCCTCAATATCATTTGGAACTACAATTTAATAACAATTTGATATGTCATTGCTATAAACAAAAATGATTTCATGGATGTACTTATGCATATCTTATTCTCTGAATCATGACAATAAAATGTATTTAGAAGAATAAGAACACTGATTTATTTGAGGTGGACAGTGGAGCTTGGATCACCTATGTCACAGTGAGAGCTTACAATATTTTGTGGCTCAAATGTTTCATGAATGATAAAATTTTCTGAAATTCAACTCTTTCTGAAATAATTATCTAACTATTAATTAGAAAAATACTTTTAAAAGAAATATTAATAGTGAAAAAAGTAAAAGGAGCAAAACAGCAGGTTGAATTGATAACTTGAGACAATATATATGATTATTTAGGAAATATATAAGGCAATTTAGATAGAAAATTTCCATCTAGGCATCTTGAAATAAGAGTAAAGACTTGGTTGTTAAATCAGGCTTACAAAAATTAGAAATCTTACTTCATTTGAAGCTTTACTGATAATTGCAAGTGTGCAGAAAATGACAATCATTAGCTTGAGAAGGTCTAAATCAACTTCTCAATTTAGGTATATCTAAATGATTTAGGTATGACTCTTCACTCCTCCTCAGTCTGACTCTTAACTCTTTGGCCTGCATTTAAAATGTGTTTTCACATCTAAAGTCTACAAGCAATGTATGTAGTCACTTCACCTATCCAGGAAAGAAATATTTTACCAACAGTGAGCACCAATTACACAGCTTATGTTGAGTATTTGGTCCAAGTAATGAAAAGCTATTTAATACAATGTAACTACTTAAAATCTTATCCCCAATGTTTACAAGTTTCTTGGGTTTGATTCACTTTTGATCTGAGCAATAAATATTTGTTTACAAAATTCCTTCACTTGAATGTTTTGGAACTCAATTTTGGAAATTTTAGGCTTAGAAGCTAAGAAAATAAAGTCTTAGGGTACTGTGGCAATTTTCTGAAGTTTTGTACATGCCTAGTAGGAATGTTTACTTTACATGGAAGTCTTGAGACAGCCTTTGTCAATTCTACACTCATAAATTTTTAATTTTGCAAATCTTATATATAAAGTTAATTTTGCCCTTAATTTCTATTACTTCATTCCTTCATGTTGTGATGTTATTGGATATTTTATATTTTTATAGACATTCATGTGGTATTTATAAGGAAAAATAAATTATTTGGACAGAAAATTAAAGAGGAACATGAACCGAAAGTAGTACATAAGATTGTAATGGGAGAAACAGTGCTATAAAACAGTATTTTCACAATTGTACTTGTCTTAAGAGCTAGCTTCAGAACTACTCTGAAATATTTCTGATACCTTTAATATGATTTTTTATAAAATACTGAGTGTTATTTTATAGACAAATAAAAATTGTATGAGAATATGTAAATGCTGAATTATCTTCACTGACATGATGGGTGGCAAAATTTATTGGTAGTGTTCAGAAATGTTTGCCAATTAACTTCTTTTTACTAAGAAAATGGGAAAATGGGCTTTATCTTTTAGAGAATGTATTATAAAAGACTTTCATGTAATAGCCACTTAACACTTTAACATACATAATCTGTAATATTGTAAATAAATCAGTACATTAACAAAATTAAATGGACATGTCATTATAAGAATAAACAAATAGAAGACAGAAGATAAAAATACTTAAAATTCTGTAATTGTGATTGAAATTTTTATTCTGTCTGTTTTACCATTTGTAACAAACATGCTTGCCAGTTAAACCAGGGAGGAATGAATTTCATCTCTGAATGACTACAGATTTTAAGCAAAGCATTGTGAAGACGTAAGGAGCAACTGTCAAAATAGATAAGTGATGTCATGATTACAATGTGTCACATACAGGTGATGACCATAAACTGTTTATAAAAGACACCTTTTTGGAATGAAATAGAGATTAAATGTTTTATTCATTCAATGTAAAATATACTTGGATTAACATCATCACATTTATTGTTTGTCATTTAACCAGATCAAGATTAGAATACACTCCAACATTTTCTCTCATCTCAAAATCAGCCACTCTCACTCTTAGATTATCTTAAATATTTGCAGGGGATTGGGCATAATAAGATAAGTTGTGAGAGCTCCCCAAGAAAGACCTTTATTTGTACTATATCTTAGCTTTTTAAAAAATATGCTGAAAATATTTTAAATAAAAATTTTACACAATGACCTCTTTGCCTGTATTTTAATTTTTCCTGTCTAAAGCACAGGGAAAATAGAATTATATAGGTAGGGTTACAGAGTTTGTGTTTAAATCATCAGGCTTTGTCTACTGTGAAGCATTGCTTTCTGATTGCATGAAGAATGTACAATTTGTATTCATAGATATTCATGCAAATGTCATGTAACTTTCTGTTGGAGAGACTGACCTCAGTTTTCTGTTATTCCATTCTGCATGATCAGTAACTGTACACACAAAGCAGTAGTTTTCCTGGATGTCCATGTACATTCCCTTTAGGAACATCATATTCTATTGGCCATCACCATGCATTCTTGTAAGTCCTCAACAATTGCAAAATGGCTGGCATTCCAAATGTGCCAAGTGTAATAGCACCCACCTTGCCATCTGGCTCCAGCTTTTCTGGGACCTAGCAATCCTAGTGGTAGGCGAAAAACTATTTGTAACACCATATTTATCATCAGACCTAACCTTTAGAAAATCATACTCTACCGAGTAATCAACAATACTGATTGCTTCACATGAACATATTTCTTAGATAAGCACAGAAGGAACAGAAAAATTAAGACATTTAGGAGCCTATCTAGATACCTCTATTTCAAGTTTCATTGTCAACACCTTCGTCAGACGTGACTGTGGCGTGCTCGTGCAGTGGAACTTAAAGGTGCTGCCTTCTTTGAAACTGGAACACTTCTTAGACTGCTATCTCTGCTTTTTCTGTTATCAGTTCTATAGGTATAAGTGACAAGGCACTCTCTCAATGTAGTCACAGGGAATTTTAAGTTTGATTCTAGCTGATAGTAAACTGCCCTGAACAATACATGCTCTGAAATGCATCAGTGGCACTCAGCAACAACCTTGTTCCATGGATCTTATAATAACTATGTTACTTATACTTGTCAAATGTACAATTTACTATACCAGTCAATGTATCTTTTTCTAAACCAATTCACCACAGTGGAGATGTTCTGCTGGATGGAATCAGATGAGCTGTGATGTGACAATGTCCACTAAGATGCCAAATCCATCTAGAACAGCTTCTCTACACCACAAAACTGTTGTCCCTAGTGGCCACACCTGTTGAGATCACTATTCCACAACTTAGAGCTTCCTTCAGTGGGAGTAGCATCTAGTATCTCAGTTAAGTCTATAGTTATTGTTGAACAATAACTTTCTTTGTTTAAAATCCTTAGGTCAGTCTTCTTTGACTCAGAATGTTTACGAAGTTTGACCCATTCAATGGATTTTCTCTATGGGGGGAGATTTCCTGGAGCTCTTCATGCAGCCACTCTGTGAGTCTCTTCTTTCTGGGTCAGCTTTGATTCTTCTTACCAGCTTTGTGTGTCTGTCTTCCCAGGTGATGAACCTTTATCTTCTTCAGAAAATAACTTTCGGTCACCAGGATCCCATGAGTCATAAGGAGAACAACTATATCTAAGATATTATATTACTTTCTGCCCCCAAGAAAGCTTATAGCTAATGTTTGCTTGACTTGGAAAGCAAATTTCTGTCTCATTTGTCTCAATGCAGAGCAAAATTCAAGGCATGAAATCATGTGAAATGTGAACAGTCTAGATCTCTCCATGGCATCTGGGTAATTTGACTTTTCCTATTTCCTCTACTCTGGTTATTACTCATCAAGAATATTTCCTTAATATAGCAATTGTACTTGAATTCTTGGCTCAAACTTTGCCTGTTATAGAAGCCAAATCAAGGCAAATATTTTTAAAGCATGTCTATGACTTCACAAAAGAAATATATACTAATAGAAGAAAGTCCTTTAAGAAAATGATCTGGGACAGAAAAAAACTGGGGCAGAGTCCAATATTAAAGACTTAGTAAGGAGGAGGATCACCATGAGTTCAAGGCCAGCCTGAGCTACACTTCTAGTCTCTGTCTCAAAACAAACAAAAAACCCAACAAAAATAAAGAATTAATAAACAGGAAACAGAAATTCTTTAAATGACTCGCTAACCTGGAGGTAGTATTGCACACCTGTAATCCCAGGGCTTAGGAGGATGAGACCAGAGGATCACCATGATTTCAAGGCCAGCCTGAACTACATAGTAAGACCCTGTCTCAAAAAACCAAAATAAATAAATAAATAACCCAATAATTTTGCACCACTTTTTGGGCAACATGTTGTTTGCTTTGTTATTAGAGCAAAGAAATGACAGCTTGCATTGTATCAGATTTAAAGAGAATAGAGTCAAGAAGGCCCTACATATACTGTACTCAGCTTGTAACTTGTGTTTCTAGTCAACAGTGACAAACAGAATTCAGGCAATAGGTCTACAACATCTACAACTATCAGCCAGAAAACGGAGAAAAATTACCTTTAATTTCTATGCTCACTTCTTTTCATGGATAATACTGTATACCAATTTAAAAACTGATAAATTCCTTTTGCTCAATTAAAATTTGATCTCCATGTTTGTATGTGTGTGTAATTCTAATAGAATATCCTGCAGTAATCTGTGATGTAGATTCATAACAAAAATACATTATAAAAAAGACTTGTGAGAAATGCTAAAATATTTTCAGGGTATTAGTAGGAGAGGGGATTGGGGAGGAAAATAGCCTGTGACCTAAAATGAATAAATTATGTAACTCAGATGTTTCATCCATGAGGGTAAGTGGGAAAAGCCAGTGAAAAAAAGAAAAAACAAGAAATAATAAAACATTTTAGGAATTTTGTGTTGTTGAATTTTTAATGAAACAAACTTATCAGAAGTTGTCCTTCCATAGCAAAATTCTGAGGAGTATATACAACACCTTCCTTCATAACACAGACTAGACATACTCTAAAATATTCATGGACAGTTGCAGGAATATCTTTTTCAGATTAGATACTACAGAAGAAATGAATTGCCTTATTATAACAACATTTGCAGTTGAGGGTAACTCTGAGCCTGTGGTAGAGGGGGGACTAATTTATGAGTCTACATTTTTGAATAATTATATATTCAACACTGTTTAAATCTATACTGTTAAAATATTCTTCTTGGATTTGCATAGCAATGTTTTATTTCAGCCTGCCTTTTCCCAAGTACTAAGTTGCCAATAAGATAACTTCTAAGACACCCCACTATTAGATCAATAAGTTTAGTTAACGTACTTCATCATCAACTCTCTAATTAGTATGACAGTCTAGTGATCTTCTCCCTTGCTGCTGCAAAACTCCTGACTCTATATGGGTTCGATCTAGTTTACAGTTGCTTAGATTGCAGAATCATGCCACTTTTGCTTTCACATTGCCCTTCTAACTTCCATGATGCCCGTGCCCAAATCTCCTGCAAGTCTCTCACTCATCTCGAACCCTGGCACTAGGCATGTGGTGTCTCAGTAATGTGTAGGCCCAGCCTTGCTTACTTAAAAAAAACTGTGCTCCACCCACCAGTCAGTCCCTAGAGGAAGGGGATACATTTCTTATCACTTTCAGTTCCACCCTTTTCCATACTATTTTTTTAAAAATCTTTTTTTCTTCATTTCTCATACCCAGTTCCTTCCATCCAAGCAGATTATTCTTCCAGCCTGTTACGGAAATATTTTCTTCTTATTCTGTCCCTAAGATTGTCTCTTTTTTGCTATTCCAGAATATGTCATTAGCTGTTTCTTCTGTAAGATTATGAAGGAAAATGATAACTCAGAATTAATTACTATGTTGCATTATTCTGACAGCATCACAGAAGGAGCAGTAGATGATGGTGAATTTGACAGGGGCCAAGGATAATGCAGATGCAGGTGAAAACCTGTCCCTGAGATGACTCTGACTTAGTGTGTATTAATCATCCAATAAATGTAGTTGGTCATTAACCTACCACATCAGTGTAACCATGAATTTTAGTTATAGTGGTATGTTATATACATCAGGTATATACTTTAATGCATATGCATTTATATTTCAAGGAAATATTTTTTCAAACTGTATATGTTGAAGTCAGAAATAGATCATCAGTAATTCTCCATTCCTTTTATGTCTCTGTAATGTACTCTGTAATCTCATCACACCTTGATAAAAGTAAGCCCATAACTGGTTGGGGCCAATAAGCAATAGTAGTAAAGTTGCCATCTGGCTTCTGCAACTGAAATTAAGTTGGCAGAGTTTGGCAATGGCTTTTTCATTGTCACATATAAAACTTCATTAGGTCTCATTATCCTACAGCCAATGACATTATTGACCTTTTAAAAAAATTTCAAAAACTACATGGATTTTGTAAAATCATTGCATTCTGATTCTTCTGTGTCATTGCACATTTCTGTTTCTTTCTCATTCTCTTTTCTATTGTTGTGATTTTACTTTAAGTTGTTATGTTCCCCAATCTTTTCTATTCATGACTCTTTTAAAGATAGATGTTCTTTCCATTGAAAATGCCTTTTCAACTGGCTTGTGTAAATAGAGAATTGATTGTCATAAGTATAGAATTGTGCAGAAGTAGCTGGGCTTCCTGTGGTACTAAATGTGTAACCAAGATGCAGTCTGCTCTCTCCTGGATTGATTCTTTCATGTGTATGCTGCATTTTTGCACAAAGTGTGTTAGCAAGAAGGGAGGAGCAGAGCAAACCTACGAGCTTCTAAGTACAAAGGTAATTGAAAACTTTCTGGTCACTAACTGGGAAGCCCCAGTGTAAATATTGAGCAGCATTCTGACCCTACTAGTTCGAATTTCTAGCACCAAAAACCTAAAAACAGATATAGTTATCAGATTATTATAGATCAGTGTTTGGCAACAGACATTTTGGGTAAAATGATAACTTACATGGAAATGTTGACATTGGGTGGTATTTAATATCTCTTAATATAGAGAAACAAATACATCAGAATGGAGAACTACTATTTTAGACCAATGATGGCCCATATGTGAACAATTGGACTCCATTTGTTTTACACTTGTGGGACATTTGGCTCAGAATATGGGACGGGATTTCTGATACAAAATTTGTGTTTGTTATTTGATGTAAAAAAAATGTGAATAGTGATTGCAGTGAATGGAAACCCTATACACTCTTTTCAGTTTTCTTTGTCTTCTTCTTCGGTATTTTTATGCTTAAGATTTTAAATTTCAATCACAGAATATCAGCAGGCTCATTGACATATATATATATTAGAGCCTCATCTGGTACCATAGTCCTTGTGGCTTCTAGCCCTCAGTTTACTATTTCCTTTTCATCACACATTTTTTCTTATACTTTAGCTTGATTTCCCTTTACTATTCTACAGATTTAGTACATCTTACGCTCACTGTGGTACTTAGAAATCAATTTATATTGATTATAGCTCCTAAATAGTTTGACATCATTTTCACTCATTTAACATTGTAATTCACTGAGTTAAGAATGTACGTTTTATTGCAAAAAAAAAATTTCTGTAACTCTTTCTCCTCTCTCCCTACTTATTCAATAAATAACTGCTGAAGTAGTATTTCAAAAATCAAAGAGGATTATTTCAATATTGAGGCTACTCAGTGAGGGACTGACAACCTACAAATGAAGATTAAATACATCCTACTGCATATTTTTGTTTTATTGGAATACAGGCACTCATTTTAACATACATGTTATCTATGACTGCTTTTTTGGAGACTAGAGCAGATTTGAGTATGTGGTTGTCTTTTATACAAAAAGTGTGTTGATACTTGATTTATAGAATGAATTCCCAGTCCATCAGCATAGCATATAATACTCTTAACATTTTATGTCTGTTACCAGATCCTCAGCTATTCCTGCCTTGGAAACAACTTCATTCTGCCCTTTAATACCAAATTCTGTTAGCTCACTGAATGCAGTGTGCCATTTCACAAGCTCTATACATAGCCCATGTTATCTGTTCCATTATATTTAATGATATTTCTGATCTTGGAAATTGTTTTGATTTAAATCTAGATGTTTCCCTAAAGTCTGGTGCAACCAGAGGCAGGATCTTTGGAAGGAGCTTGGATGATAGGAGCATTATAGCTGACTTGCTGTTGGGAGGTGGGGTTTGGTCAGAAAAGCCGGTCACTGTGGGCATTTCATGGAAGACTAAAGTCTCCTTTCATGTCTCCTCCCTTGACTTCTCTTTGCTTCCTTTCCACCATTCTATGAGTAGCTCTCTGCAATGCCACCAGGCTTGGTGCCAGTGGCTATGGACTGAAATCTCTACAAACTGTGAGCCAAAATAAACTTCTTCTCCTCCCTTAAGTTGCCAGTGTCTGTTAATCCGTCTGAGCAAAAAGAAAAGTGATTAAGACAGAACTGTAATTATATTTTATTTCTAAAAATTTGTCTCAGACATGTCTTCTTTCAGGAAGTCTTCTGTGATCCCAGGTAGACAAAAGTAATACTTTTATTTATATTTTACTTTTCTACTATTTTTTATTAATCTATATTTCCCAAGATTCTATGGAATGTTAAGAAAGAGATTATGCATTATTAACACCATTATACCAACCCTCCGAAACTTTCTCCTTCACATGATAGGGTCATAGTGAATATTTGATGAATAAACAACTAAGTCATTTTTATTTCTTAAATATCACCCTATTCAATCACAGTTTAACAAAGCCTAATTTTGTTTGCATAGATTTCATTGCACACAGAATTTTCTCCTTGGAATTCCATATGGAGCATGTTATTAATAACAATAATTAAGCCTCTAATATTGGTAAGGTTAATTTCCACTTAATATTAAGATGCATTCTGTGGGAGATAGGTAAGCTTTCATTGTTAATACTGAGTAGTAGCTCTAGTTGGTTCATACTAATTTTTTTTAAAAAGCTGACACTATTCTAAACTGAAAATATAAATAAGGATTAAAATAAATACTTGATAATGTGAAATAGGTTGAAAAGGTCCAAAGGGGTAGGGAAAGTGGGAGGTGTAGGGGAAAGGAAAGAAGGGAAAGAAAAAAATATGAGAAAAGGAAAAAATGAAAACAAAGTCTTTGTAAATAGGGAGGGGTGGAGGGGCTGAAGGGAGGGCAGGGGGATGGAGAAAAAATAAAAACCAAGATACATCATGTAAAGGTACAAGTTCCTAATGATAAATGTTAATGTATTGTATACCTAAAATGTACCAATAAAAGAATTTAACGAGGAAAAAAAAAGCTGACACTATTCTGCCTATATCTGATTTTATTAGTAATGCTAATGCCATGTATTGTACTTTAACAAGATTACAATTAATTCTCATGGTGTGTTATTATACTGTGTGGGTGATAAAATTCTCAAGCATAATATTTTAAAATTAATATAATTTTCTTGAGTGTTTAATTGTAAAAATTAATCCCATAGTCATTGAATAACTCTCTTCTTAGCCTCTTCCTTTGACTCTGAGGCTTCTTACCTTTATAACCCAAAATATTAAAGTTCAGTGTCTTTCACTTTATTGAACCTTTTATGAAAAAGGCAAGAGTGATTCTGTAAATTCACCTTCACTGATTCAGTTACATTATAATAAATTTAATCATCCAGGTAACTGGAAATTTGTACTTGGAGAGAGCCGCTTTTATGTAGATTAGTCCTTGTATGTAGTTCTGAGTAGTTACATCACTCTTAAATCACACCATTCTTCTTCCTCTGGCAGCTCCCTTGGCCCAATCCATATACGTGACTTTCTGACCCTTTGTTTTATTGTCTTTTTCTGTAATTTGGTTTGTAAAACAACTATAATTGATTGTTTAGTAAAACTGAATACAAAATACACCATGAACTCATACAACAGTAACATGTTTTCTAATGAGATCTGGAGAATATTAATCATAGTCCTGTGGGTTGTAATTTACATATTAAAATATATAATTATATACATAAAATTTTACACACTGAGGATTAATGAAAGAACACTGTGGTATAAATAAAGATCTTATAAAAATGTAACAAATATGGCATAGTGCTCCACATAAAGAATGATTGTTATTAAGGCTGTATGTTTTAAGAAATTATTTTAGACTGAAGTATGATATATATTTTTAAAATTTAGAGTAAATTTTTGTTTCACCACACCAAAGTTGGTCAATAATACCTTTCATTTTTCTTTCTTGTGAGTTTGAAAGTTCAGATTTTGTTTATCATAAGTGTTCCTTTTTGGTGATCTAGAAATGAGTGTTCCTCTTTGGTGATCTAGAAAGTGTTAGTATTGAAAAGTTCTGAGGGGCAGGAATTTAGCTCAGTGGCACAGTGCCTGCCTAGCAAGCATGAGGTCTTAAGTTTGATCCCCAGTACTAAAAAAAGGACAAA
The DNA here is from genome assembly GCF_053883595.1 of Heterocephalus glaber. Classification (NCBI taxonomy): domain Eukaryota; kingdom Metazoa; phylum Chordata; class Mammalia; order Rodentia; family Bathyergidae; genus Heterocephalus; species Heterocephalus glaber. Next base: position 9,657,388 of record NW_028258142.1, on the reverse strand, counting down.
GTTCTGAGAAATCAAAAAAAAAAAGTATACTAAGAAAATATTTGAACAAGATTATTTTTCTTTTAAATTAAAATATATGTTTGTGTGTGAACTTAAAATATGTGTGTGTGTGTTTTTTCCTGTGTACATTGTAAATATTAAGCTTAGGAACCTGCTGAACACCAAAACTATTGGGAAGTATGGCAAGTTTCATTCATTGCTCTCCCAACTTTCATCAAGTTCCACAGGCTGATTATGTCAGACGCCTAAATATCTATGGTGAATAGACACTTACCAAGTAGGTGTATTTCTATTAAAAATCACTGTTATTGCTTGTGTTTAGATGTTCCCCCCAAAGCCTCCTGAGGTCGAGGTGGGGCTTTTCCAAATGTGGCTGAATCTAGATTGTATAACACTGGAATTGATTCATGATGCAATGCTAGAATCAAGGGCACTAGCATTAAGGGTGTGAGTGCTACCTGCCCTAAGTAGCCTGGATAAGATAGACGAAATAGGAAGGGCTATGGTTGTACCTTGCTTGCTTTTGCTGTCTTCTGCCTGCCATGAACTGTTTGTCCTCTGCGATACTCCTCTGCCACGTGCCACTATGCCCTGGAGCCAGCTAACTATGGACTGACACCTCTATGAATTGCAAGCCAAACTAGCTTTTCCTCCTTTAAGTTTGGGTGTTGGGTATTTTGCCTCAGCAATGAAACAAGTAACAAAGAAAACTTCAGTCAAATTTTCATACAAGTGTGATGCCAGCTCAGACACTTGCAAGGAAAATTTTAACCGTTCTTTTCTGAAGAGCTTGGAAAGGTTCAGGGTGTCTATGATATGACCATAGACAACCATTCCTTTCAGAGCTGATGTTTCTCAATTTTTTTGCTGTTTAGTCTATTCCATGGGGGGAAAAAAAAGAAGAGAAATTCTCTGTGATGTGCATTATGAGGTTGGGCAATAAGTAGAGTGTTCAAACGTGTTTGCTTTTGCTCCAGTGGAAGGCACCATGGATTCAGGCATCATTGTTTCTGGTTACACCTGCTTCATTGTTTAGGACTACATTGTTTCCAAACTTTATTTCATGAGCTGAACACATAAAAATTAGTCTACCTAAAGTAAATAGTTTCATCTTGACTCTATCTCTTCATTTTTACTTTAATTTTAAATAAATTGATATTTCCTTCAGGGTTGATTCATATAAGTACTCAGATTGAATCATATTAACATATACAACTCAGTCAAAACCTTCAACAAAGAATGCTGGTTTTTTCCAGGAGTTTTGTTTTGTTATTGTGAATTTTTTTTTTTTTAGGAAATGGTTGTTTTCATTTGAAAACCAATCTGTAATTGATTTTATATTTTATAGGGATATTGTAGCTCCAAATAGCTACTAGCTTTTAATTTCCTGTGTGATCCTTTGGGATTCCAATTATTACTGTATATTATCATATCCTTATATTTATTGACACATAAAATTTATATATTTGACTTATCAAGTAATGCACATATATGTACCTATATATATATGCTTTAAAATCCAAATGAAGGTAAGCATATGTATCTCTTCAAACATTTGTCATTTCTTTAGTTTATTTTACATTTTATATTTTTTATTTTTTCCATTAAGTTTATTGGTACATTTTAGGTATAATATACAGTTGGATTCATCATTAGGATCTTGTACCTTTACGTCATGTACCTTGGTTCTTATCTTTTCCCAATTCCCCTCCCCTCCCTTCACCCCCTCCACCTTTCCCTATTTACAAAGTCTTTGTTTACTTTTTCTTCCTTTTCTCATATTTTTTCTTTTCCCTTCCTTCCTTTCCTCTACCCCTCCCACTTCCCCTGGTCCTTTAGACCTTTTTTCCCCTATCACACAGTATGAATTATACATTTTTTAAAATTGCAATATCAAGATTTAGAGGACATTACCATAGATTTTACAGAATTTAAAAGGATATAATAAGCATTTTACAAAAATTTTTTTTGATATAATTTGACAACTTTTAAGAAGTACCTTGGAAGACAAATTAATGAAACTAACTCTGGAGGAAATATAAAATTTGAATAGCACCTATTAAAGAAAGTATATTCCTAGCTTGAAAACCTACCTATATGACAACAGCAGGCTCATATACATTTTAACTGATAAATTATATCAAACATTTAAAGCAGAAAAAAGGAACACATTTCCCCTCATTTTAGGAAATCAACATTGTGCTAATCCTAAAACTGGAAAAGATAATAGAAGAGAAAAGTATGAACATTAATAACAATTTGTTTAACAAAAGAAACTATTAGAAGTCAGATTTGGCAGTACGCAGTAAGTGGTTTTATTATAGGGATGGCAGTGCTGGTTCAGCATTGTAAGATCCACCACCATAAGTCATCATTTTAACAATGGAAAGGAAAAAGCCATATGATCATATCAGTAGTTGCAGAAAAAGTATTGGACTAAATTCTACAGCTGTTCATGGTAAAAGTTCTCAGGAAACTAGAAGCAGAACCGAACCTTCTCAACAGATAAAAGGCAGGTACTCCATACTTGTAGCAAAAACACCTTATATGAATGGAAAAGATACAATGCTTTTTCCCTAAGGTAGGGAACAAGGGCAAATATGTCTACTCTTCATCTGTCCATTAAACTTTGAAACATAGGCCCAAACCACAATAGTCTGGCAATAAAAATAAACAAATAGCATCAGATTGGCAAGGTAGAAGTAAAATCTTTATATGTAGATGAAATGATCATCTACAGAGAAAATATTAAAAAAATCTCTAGGAGCCCCTAGAACTTGTATTTGAATTTAGCAGGATTACAAAACACAAGGTATATATAAAAATTCAGGTCTATGCACACTTGTTGTAAGTGAAGAATTGGATATTGAAATTTTAAAGTTATGTAGGAGTAGAAAGGACCTGGAAAAGTAAAAAGAAAAAAAAATAATGGGGTTAGAAGAAATTTAGTGCCTAATTTTAGACTTCTTCTAAAGCTACAGTAATCAAGGCAATGTTGGCATAAGGAAAGACAAATAGATCATTGGAATAAAACAGAGAATATAGAAATAGAATCACACATATATGGTCCACTGAGTTTTGAAAAATTATTTAACATTAACAATTTATAGAACATAAAGTCAACTCAAGAGCAGAGGAAAAGATAATGTTTTCAACAAATTGTACTAGAACATCTGGTATCTGTATATAAAATATTAACCTCAACTTTTTATTTCCATACATAAAAATAACTTGAAAGGACCTATTAACCTAAACATGAAAGACTAAAAGTATAAAACTTTAGGAAGAAATTGTAAGGGAAAATGTTCATGAATTTAGTATAGGCAAAAATTTCCTAGAATACAAAAAACATGATAAATAAAAGAAAAAAAAATGATAAATGAGGTTCCATCAAAATTTAGAACTTTAAAAGACATCATTAAGAAAATGAAAAGTGGTCCTTAACCAGAACATATTTATAATACCTATCACCTATGACCAGAATATATAAAGAACTCTTACAGCTCATTAATAGACAACCCAATTGAAAAGTAGACACAAGAAGATGATAAATAGCCAGTACAGCACAAGGAAAGGTGTGAAACACTAGAATCAGAAAAATACTAATCAGCACAATAACATGATCATATTATACACTCATTAGGGAAATTAAGTTAAAGGTTTTAAAAGAACAAATGTCAGCTTAGGTGTGAACCAGTTAGAACTTTCTAATACTGCTAATGTGAAGGTAAAATGATAAAACCATTTTGGAAAACAATATAGAAATTTCTTGTATTACTGTTAAGAACCAACAGTCCTGTTCTTAAGTTTTTATTTAAAAGAAATGAAACCACATGTTCACAATAGGTTTGTACATGCAGGTTGACTGTCCCTTATCTGAAATTCTTGGGACCAGAAGTGTTTCAGATTTTGGAATCCACTTGATCTGCAAAGAGGATAGGTACTCTGCTTTTTCTTTTGGGTTCCTGTCACATGGAGTATTGTTTTTCACCCTTTAACTTTCAGTCTATGAGTTTCTTTTTTAATTATATGTTTCTTTTATGCAGCATATTGTTGGATATTACTTCTTGACCCATTCTGCCAGTCTATTTCTTTTGATTGGTGGATTGAGATCATTAACATTGATAGTTATAACTGATACATATTGACTTATTATTGTCATGACTTTTACTTTTTGTTGGATTCTCCCCCTTTGCATTTAATTTCTTGTGATGCCCAATGAATTCATTCTGCTGGGCTTTCTGGGGTTGTGATCCTCGTCTTTTCCTAGGATATTGTCTAAAATTCTTTGGAGTGTTGGTTTTGTATTCATGAAGTTCCTCAGGTGCTCTTTGTCATGAAAGTATCTTATTTCTCCATCCAGTTTGAAAGATAGTTTTGCAGGGTACATCAATCTGTGTTGGAGGCTCTTTTCTTTTAGGGCTTGGAATACATCACTCCAAGCTCTTCTTGCCTTGATGGTTTGTGTTGAGAAGTCTGCTGTGATTCTGATGTGCTTTCCTTTGTATGTGATTTGTTTCTTTTCTCTAACTGCTTGTAGAATTTTGTTCTTTTGTTGGGTTTCTGGAATCTTAATAATTATATACCTTAATAATTATATATAATCTTAATAATTATATGCTTGTAGAATTTTGTTCTTTTGTTGGGTTTCTGGAATCTTAATAATTATATACCTATATGAAGATTTTTTTGATCAAGGCTATTTGGAGTCCTGTATGCCTCACTTATCTGTTATGTCAAGTTCTTTTCCCCTGCTTGAGAAATTTCTGCCATCACTTCTGTGAACAGTTTTTTTTAGGTCATCTGCACTCTCTCCTGTTTCTTCATTGACTCCAAACAGTCTTATGTTATTCTTCTTTGCATTGTCTAGCAGCTGCTGGACTGACTTCTCATGGTCTTTTACTATTTTGAAGAAATTTTTCTTTTCCTTGTCAGTAATTGCAATCTTATCTTCTATACCTGAAATTCTGTCCTCACATTTACTCATTCTGCTCTGCAAACTCTCAATGGAGTTTTTAATCTCCTGGAAATCTGTTTGCATCTGTTTTATGGATTCCCTTTGTTTCCTATGTTGGGATTCCATCATGTTCCTCAGCTCCTCTATATTTTTTATCTGTGTCTGCTTGAGATTTATTAATCATGTCTTGCACTACAGCCACAATCTCTGCTGTTATCTGAGAAATTATTTCTAATTTCATTTTTTCCAGGTCTTCTTTTGTTGCCAGTTCCAGGGGTCTAGGCAGTTGAGTATCAGATTGTTGCATCTCATTTCCCTTTGGGGTTACCTTAGGTGATCTGGAAGTCTGATTTCGAGGCTTGTTTATGTGTCTTCTCATTTCAACAGATGCAGCCTGCTGTGCCTTTGTTGAGACAACTTTTTGCTCACCCAGTGATCTTCAATTCTCAGCAAGCCACAGAGCTGGCTTTTCTCTACTGCTCACCAGTACACTAATTCCTGGGTTCAGAAAGGTGGCCTTCTGGATCCCTGAGCTGACCTGTTGTCTGAGTGGGCTTCTTCCTGGGGCCTATGTACACTTGGGATGATATCTAGGTGTGCCACTGGCTAGAGTCCCTATGTAGTTTTTGTCTGGGAGGGTCTTTGCCTGGGGGCTGTGCACCCCAGTTCCTGTTGTGTGAGCAAGCTTCTGCCTAGGGTTTGCCAACTTACTGATGGTATCGGGGTGAGCCTCTGGCTGTTGCTTGTGTGCCTGTGCAACTCTTTTCCAGGCAGTCACTTGGCTTGGGTCAGTGTGCCCCAGCCTCTGGGGTCAGGCCAGAGCCCTGGCTGGGATGTGCTTGCATCTGTGCTGCTCAGGTCCACACCAGTGCTCCCTCAACTAAGGTGGTCTGGTGTGCCTTTATTGAAGAAATTTTCTTCACTTTTCTGGTGGGCTTTAATTTTCATCCTCAGAGAGGCCCTCTTTCTGTTGTTCATTTCTACTCTATCTTCTCATGCTCAAAATAATGTCCTTTATGACCCCTGCAACTCTGTGGTGTGGATCTAGGTAATGGCTCAGCACAGCCGGGGTGGGAGGCGGGGTGTGTGTGTGCTGGTGCCTGCCTCCTTGGCCCTCTAGGGTGGTGGTAAGGCAGCCTAAGAGACTCACTTCCTCAGCAGTCTGGGGCAGTGGTATGGTGGCCTGAGAGGCTCACCTCCTTGGCACACTGGGGTGGTGGTACAGTGGCCTGAGGTTGTCATTTCTTTTGTTTAAAACATTCAAAATCCTTTCTTCCAGCTTTAGTGATATTCTAATTGTCTAGATATAGCTATTTTCTGAAAAATAAATTTACTACATAAGTACTCTATGTCTGTAGACAGTTTAGATTTTAAATAAATGTGTGTGGTTTCTAGTCTTGCTGGACCTATGTGGACATCAAGACATTAGTTCTCATTAGTTGTACAATACTGTATAGAAGCCAATAACATGTTTAGGCATTGGCATTCCTTACAAAAAACAATGATGGAAATAATCTTACTGGGCAAACTGTGGTCTTATTGCCTGGAAAAATTTAAAGAATTCCCTTCTGGCAGCCATTCACTCATGGTCTGTAAATATCAGCATAGATTTAGAATATTGATGCATGATCTAAGAATGTTGAGACACTGACATGAATTTGAGACCAAATCTTTTGAGAATGGACTTAAAATTATCCTTCCTCAGATCATTTCCAACATGCACTGCTCAGATTATCTTTCATTTTCAATCATTCAATAACTTTAGTGAGTACTGACTACAAACCAGGCATTTTTCATGTCTCCAGCATTATAATGAATAACATGCAAAAATGCCTTCCTCCATGCAGCTGGTGAAATTCAAATATTTAGAGTCTACAGGAAAAGTGTAAAATGAAACATTTCTTTGTCATCATGAATTCAATTTTCCAAATATTTAAAAAGAACCATGAAAATGTAACTGTACATATCTAGCTAGGTATTTCACCTTATGTTACTAAAACAGAGGTCAAAAATTGTTGCCTAATTATAATATGAAAATATGTTATTTGATGATAGCACCAACTAACAATATATAATTGAATAAATTTATTTTACTAAAATGTGGTTAAAATTAAAAACATGGTTTGGAAATTATTTTAATTATAAATATATTTTATTTTTGTTTCTTGACTCTTTTTTTTTGGTACCAGAGATCGAACTTGGAACTCTGTGCTTTCGAGGCAGACAGTGGCACCCCTGAGCTAAATCCCCAGCCCTGTGTTTTGATTTTTATTAGTACACGTTTGCAGTACATAATGATTACATTCACTGTAGGGAATTGATATATCTACATAAGCCATTTCAATTCTTTTCCCCTTCTCTCGAACCTCCTTTAATTTTGCCAGCATCAGATTCACTTATTTATTTTATAAGACCTTATAAAGTTAATTATCATATATACTGATTAAAACTATAGTAATAGGCAAAAAAATATATAAAACACATATGACAGTCATACTAGCTCCTAACTCTAAGTTCACTTGTTCACAGTGGATTACTTTTTTCTTTGTTTTTTCCTGTTTTCTGCCTTTCATTTTGTTCTTTCTCTGTCTCTCTCTCTCTCTCTCTCTCTGTCTCTCTCTATATATGTATATGTGTATATATGTATATGTATATATATGTGTATATATATGTATATGTATATATATGTGTATATATATGTATATTATGTATATATATGTATTCATATTAAGGTTTTCATATAGGAGAAAACTCATGACATTTAAGCTCTTGTTTCTAAGCTATTTTATTTAACATGCTCTCAAGGTGCATTCATTTTCCTACAAATGACTCAAGTTCATCCTTCTTTATGGCAGAATGGTACTCCATTGTATCAAATACAACATTTTCATTATTCATCTGTTGATGGATATAGTGGCTGGGTAATAAAACAACAAACAAAAAACCAAACAAAACTACTAAGAAAAGCCTAGGTATCACTGAATTCACTGCCAAATTCTACAAGAACTTTAGAGAAGATCTAATGCCAATACTCCTCATACAATTTAATGAAATTGAAAGAGAAGCAGCACTCCCAAAGTCATTCCTGGAAGCAAGCATTACACTGATGGCAAGAGTAGAAAAGAACCCAACTGAAGAAAAGAACTACAGACCAATCTTACTAGATACTGGCAAACAGGATGCAGCAAATCATCAAAACTTCATATATCATGACCAAATAGGATTCATGCCTGGGATGCAGGGATGGTTCTACATATGCAAATAAATAAATGTAATACACCACATTAACTGAAGCAAGGAGAAAAACAATATGATCATCTCATTAAATCCAGTGAAGCATTTGACAAAACTCAACATCCGTTCATGACAATAAAAGTAAGAAAAATTAGAATAATTCTTAATCTCATAAAAGCCATCTATGACAAATTAATGGAAAATATCATACTAAATGGAGAGAAGCTGAAAGCTTTCCCTCTAAACTCAGGAACAGGACAAGGATGTCCAGTATCACCACTTCTGTTCAATATAATTCTCAAAATATTAGCAAGAGCAATTAGAAAAGAGAAAAAAATGAAAGGGGTATGAATAGGAAAGGAAAAGTTAAATTATCATTATCTACTGATGACACCATTATAGATAGATGAGCTAGGTAGAAATACTATAGGCAGTCAGATAGGGCCTAAGTCCTCAAGAGTGCCAAGACAAAGGTGAAACACACCACACATGCACATTGGGTGAAAACCAGGCCTCAAGATGGAGACAAGATGACCAGACCCATATACTTCTTTAAATAACTGGGGTTTAAAGGCATCCTGGGGTTGAACAGAGACCTCTGGACCCACAGCATCCTAGGAGAATCCTTGTTCTTTCCATCCACGCTTGGTACATGACTTGCTTCCCAACTGAACCACCATTATCTAAGTGACTATACTTGTAATCTTATTGGATGTTCATGACTGTGGCCCACTTTGTACCCATGTGGGTTTTTCCCTATAAAACTTCTCTGAAAGTGGGGTCCTTGTGCTACCCACTCAGGACTACTCTTGCCCCTCAGAAGCTTTCCTATCAATAAATATCATCCTACTTTTAACCTCTGTCATTCCTCGGACTCATTCTCTGATTTCTAGAGAATAAAAACTCAGTGTATCATACAATTAACAAATTGGGAGATATAATATTTCATATTTCATATTTGCTGTGACAACACGATACTCTACATAGCAGTCCCCAAAACACCACCAAAAAACTACTAGAAATGGTATTCAGTGTACCAAGTTACAAAGTCTGCACTCTAAAATCAATAGTGTTTCTATACACCAATAACAAACTCACTGAAAGGGAAATTAGGCAAACAACACCTTTCATAATACCATTAAGCAAAATGAAATGTTTCAGAATTGACTTAACCAAGGAAGTGAAAGTTTTCCACAATGAAAACTATAATACTCCCAATAATAGAGAAAGAAAAGATTGATGAGGTTATCAGAAAATGGAAACATATCTCTTGATCCTGCATAGGCAGAAGCAATGGCATCAAAATGACCATGCTACCAAAACTGTTATGTAGGTTTAATATAATCCTAATCAATATATCAATAGCATTTCTTGCAGAACTGAAGAAAGCAATCCTAAAATTCAAATAGAAATAGAAGTGATTTAGAATATCAAAAGAAATTCTAGGCAATAAGAGCAAGATAGGAGGCATCACAATCCCAAGACTTCAAGTTATGCTATAAAGCTACAGTGATAAAAACAGGATGGTATTGGAAAAAACAACAGACTTACGGATCAAGAGAAGAGAACAGCAGATACAGAGAAAAACCCAGGCATACTCAGCTATGTTATCTTTTTCAAAGGAGCCAAATCCCTTCACTGGAGGAAAGATAACCTCTTTAGCAAATAGTGTTGGGAAAACTGGCTATCCATACACTGAAAAGTGTACCTAGATCCATATCTTTCACCATACACTAAACTAAAATTAAAATGAATCAAGTATTTAAACATTAGAACAGAAACACACAAAAAAGGTAAAACTCTTGAAGACACAGGTATAGGCAAAGATTTTCTGAATATAACCCAATTGCACAAGAACTAATAGCAATAATCAAGAAATGGAATCACAACAAATTGAAAAACTTCTGCACAGCAAAGAAAACCACCAACAGAGTAAAGAGACAATCTGCAGAACAGGAAATAAATTTTGCCAGTTACTCTTCAGGCAAAAGACTAATATCCAGAACATGAGGGAAAAAAACCTAAAAAAATTAGCCTAAAATTTAAAGACCCAGTCAAAAAATGGGCATCTGAAATGAATAGACACTTTTAAGATGAAAAAATACAAATGGACAATATATATCTATATATCTATATATATCTATATATATATCTATATATCTATACCTATATATATATATATATATATATATATATGAAAAAATGTTCAACATTGCTGGCCATTAAATAAATGCAAATTAAAAATTAAAACAACATTGAGGGCTGGGGATTTAGTTCAGTGTTTCCGCTGCCTTCCTCACAAGCACAAGGTCCCGAGTTCGATCCTGGTACCCTGAGATTCCACCTCACTCTAGAAATAATGGTTGCCATCAAGAAAACAATAACAAATGTTGGTGAGGCTGTGGTGGGGGCCAAAGAAACCCTTCTCTATTTTTAGTGATACTGTAATTGATACAGCCACTAAGGAAATCAGTATGGAGATTTGTCAAAAAAATTAAAAATGGAAATTCTATTTGATTCAGCTATTCCCATTCTAGGTATCTTGCCTAGAAATACCATACCACAGCAATGCATGCATACCATGTGTATGGCAGCACAATTTATAAATATCTTTTAGAAGTGTCCCACTATAAACTTGTCTTAGTTTCTTTTCTCTCAATGCAGAGACAAAATACCTGACATCCAAAGTTAAAGAGGAAGAGATTTAGCTCACACTTTTGTAGAGGTTTCAGTCCATTATCAGCTGGCTCCAAGGCAGGAGTGGCACATAGCAGAGGGATGTTGCAGAGGAGAAACAGATCCTGGCATGCACAAGGGATCAAAAACAATAAGGGAACCTTAACAGCATCTTTCTGCCCCTTTTATCTTATCCAGACTACCGCTATTAGGGTGGTACCAAACTAATTAGTGTAGCAGTTTAGTAATCACATGCCTTTATTCCTAGCATCACACACTCTAGATTTAGCTACCTCTGAAAAAGCCACCTATGGTCTATGCTGCATGGGGTTCTGAGGGGACATCTAGACCTAAACCATAACATTAGCATGTTGTTTAAGAATCTCTTCTCCGCCAGGGGATTTAGTTCAGTGGTGCCACTGCCTGGCTCACAAGTGCAAGGTCCCGAGTTCGATCCTGGTACCAAAAAAAAGGAAACTCTTACTCAATCTAAATATGAACATATTAGATGAATATTAAGCAAATGTAAATGAACATCATTGAAAAAATATCTTTATTACAGTGATAAAAATTAAGGGGCATATTTAAATAGTTAATGGTTTCTGAAAAGAACTGAGGATAAAATTTCTGTTTCCATTTAGGTAGTAATGTTGATATACTAGGTAGGCAATTTAATTCATATAATAACTAATAAGCCTATTGAATTACAAAAATATATTTGTGCATTCCTTGGAAGCTGAAGAAAGCAACACTGTGAATATTGGTCCCTACTGGAATAAGCAGTTTCTATTCTAGCTCTTTTATGAAATGGCTATTCTCTGGAGGAAAAATGATTTCTGGGCATTATTTATCTTGTAAAATACTCTACATAAGGCATTAAAGTTGCAAAGAAAAATAGGACATATACTTAATTAGTTCTAATTTTTGCTTTTATTTTGCACATTTTAATAAGCAAATCACTTAATCTCTTTGCATCCCTGTAGATTAAAAAGTTACATAAAAGGAACAGACAGGATAGGGAGGTTTCAGAAGTGGTTTTGAGGCACAGTTGGCTGCATTGAAGATTATATCATAGTTCACTCAGCAAAACGTTGGGATTGGAGCAAAGAAATGAGGAAGAAGGTGAAAGGATAAAGATCAACAACATTTTCATTACGACTAAAGTAGACATGAAGAAGCAGGGCCAAAATTGAGGTAAGATAGGTGAGAACTGTTTTAGTTAATTTTCTCAATGCTGAGAAAAAATGCTCTACATCCACAATTTAAGGGAGTAACAGTTTACTTAGCTCAGTTTGTAGAGGTTTCAGTTCACAGATGTTTGAAAAACACGGTAGCATGGCAGAGGGACATTACAGAGGATAAACAATTCTTGGCAACAAAGCAGTGAAATAGCAGCCTACTTCCCCCTTTTATCCCTTCCAGGGTACCCTCCTTTCCAGTGGTGCCACCCACACCCAGGGTGTGTCATCCTTAGTCCCAGTATCACACACCCCGTGATCCCCAAGATCCAGTCACCTCTGAAAATCCCCACTTATGACTGGGTGAAGTTGGGGGAGACATCTAGATACAAGTCATAACAAGGATATAAAAGAAAATGAAGAGAACCATAGATAAAATATACAGAGTGTAATGATGATCAAGTGATATGGAACCTGCATCCCAAAGCAAATATTTTGGCAGGGATAACCATAACTATGTGTTAGGATCTATAAAATGTTCATCATAACCTTCTATTGAACATATATTTACTTCTAAGTACAACAAAATTTTAAAATCTGACATTTGACATTTACTATTTTGATTTCTTAAAGGCTTAGCTATTTAAATATGCCTTATTTTAAAAAAGTATTCCAGGGAAACAAGTTGCTACTAAAATGAGATCCAAAAGGAACCACAGTGAACCATCATAGACAAAAAGAAAAAAAAAGAGGAAGAAGAGGAAATGGAAGGGGAAGAAGAAAAAAGAAAAATCCAAAATAATAAATCACTAATTTGGTTTTCAGATTATCTCAACATTATCTGTACTAGCTTGGATGATATTGAACATATATTTTCTCATTTGACCTGAAATGTCCCCATCACATCTATTGAATTTGCATTTCCTCTTTTCATGTTCACTGAAAATAACCATACTCCTTATACTGCCACTCAACTCGTGGTCTCCTACATTGTGCATCCTCCTTTCTTCAGCAAAAGATTACCTGTAAATAGTGGTCTTTCCTTCCTGGTACCTAAAAATAATGAAAATAAGTGGTCAAGGGTCCATACAGAACAATCTCTCTGTGATTATACCAATGCAGAATGTGTTATGCACATTTTACCTCTTAGGTTGAGCAGTCTTCTCATTTCTGGAGAACTAAATGTCTGCCAATGAAAATGTAAGATAATTAATTGGCTATTCCTAGAATTTGTTCAAAGGCACATCCAGGTTTTTCAAGGCCTGAAGCATATACAATCTAGGCAGCAATCTTTTTTAAATGTATATAACATTTTTGAAACTAAATTAAATACAAGGAAGGTGCCATGCAAGTGGAAGGCCCTGAAGCTTAAACTTCATTAGTTTCACAGTAAATCTTTCTCTGCATATAATATAATTGCTCCTGACTTATTAGCAAGCAAGGAGGGAATGGCAAAGTTGGCAAGTTCCAGATTTAAAGCAGCCAGAGAAGTCTTGTATTAGCTGCAGCACTTGGCCCACCTACTGTTTTCACATATACTCAAGCCTGATGAAGCTATCAGTGATACAGCAACTAAAGAGCATGAGAGATTAAGGAAACAACAAATACAAATCTGTGCTTTTTAAATTGGGACAATCTATATTCTCTCTACCATGGTAATAGCAGGCCTTTCAAAATATGACACTATCATAGAGAGATAAGGTAGAAGCTAGATCTTTTTTCTATTAATTCAATAGGTTTTGCATTTTATGCAATCACACACCAACTATTTCAAAGGACATTTATGTACTGCAGCATCATTTATCCAACTATTAACTTTTCTAGAATTGTTATAGGTTAAATTATATCTTCCAAAACTTTGTTAAAGTTCTGCCCATTAGGAATCTCAGAATATGGTCTTCTTTGAAATTATATTGTTGCAGATATTATTAAGATGAGGTAATATATAATTAAAGTGGACCTTAGTCCAGTATGACTGCTGATATTAAACAAAAAGGAGAAAAGATACAAAGACACAGACAAACAAGAAGAGAACATCATTGGACAACTGAGGCAAAGAATGGAGTACTGAAGCTTTGAGCCAAGGAGCACCAAGATTTGTCAGCAAATTGCCATAAGAAAGGAAGAGATGAGGAAGGATTTCCCCTGGCAGGTTTCTGGACTGTGTTCCTGCCAACTCCTTCATGTTAGACTTTAAGCCTTCAGAGTTATAAAAGAATATGTGAATTTCTTCTGATTTAATCCATAACTCTTCTTATGGCAACATTAGAAAATGAGTATGACATTGAATCCCAAATATAGGGGCAAGTATTTGGGTTACTGCGAACTCTTTGAAATTATGCAGTTACTCCTTTGAGAAATAGTAACTCTAAACAATCTCTCTCTCTCTCTCTCTCTCTCTCTCACACTCACACACACACACACACACACACACTGTCTCTGTAACAAATAAAATTAAAAAGAAAAAACAATTTTCTATATTTCAGTTTCTCCTTCTGTAAAACTATCTAACATGCAGGGCTTGGTCTGAATATTAAATAGAATCACTTTTGTAAGCTGGGAGGAATACCAAGTGATAGTTGGAAGGCAGAGCAGTAGAGCTAAATAACTGATTTAAGCCAGGTACTCTAGGATGCAAATGACACAACCCAACCAGTATTCATTTAGACAAAAAGCAAGAATACAAAGTGGAAAAACAAAAACAAATAAATGCAATATATGTATATATAAATATATGTTAAACCTTAGTGCCTTATTTTTAAGATAAGATAAAGATTAAGACAAAGATAAATAGTTTGTAAAGGTTAAATTGAAAAACATGTAAAAGATGTTTTGTAAATGAAGCAGATAACTAATTTGGTATTATTTATCATGGGTGGTAGGAAATTTATCTACAACCTCCTCCTAAGATGTATACATCCTAAAGGCAAGGATCTGTGGATATGATAGATATTATATAAGCTCAATAAAATAAATATAAAACATTATAATGAAGTAAATTATTAATATATCTATTTGAAAGGACATGAATCTTTCTAATATGGCAGTGGGAATTTTCACCTTTTTCTTATTCCTGGTAATGGTTCTAATGACATTTTATGAAATTTTGTTTAATGAGGCTAAAAGTGGGAAGTTTCCCTTCTTGACTTTAACTCAATGAGTATACATTTGAGACAAACAACTTGATTAAGACTCTAAGCTGGAGATCTCGTTTGGGTATTTGATCAATAAGTAATTTATTTTCAAAGATATAACACTAATTTTAATGTATCTGTTTTCAATTTAAACAAACAATAATGCTTAAATGCTTAAAACCTATAACAGCATATATTCTACCTTGTTTGTCCATTAGTTAGCCAATGAAATGACTTAAGGTAAGAAAGCAATAATGGACTGAAACTCAAGATTGGTGAGAAAGTTAGCCAATCTTGTTCTTATAATTTGCAATCCTGGTTCTGGCCAGAAACTCATGGGCCAATTTGTTTGCTTTTGAGCTCATCAATGAAATTCTATAAAATTAAATGGATTTGCAAAGGAAAATCTACAAAGAAACAGCACATGTAGTAGAGATATGTTGAAAAGATCTTTGGAAAATTTTTATATTAAAACTATGTAAATAGTTTAAGTCAAGATCAATTTTGTTAGAAAAATAATTCAACTAGGCTAATTGTTTTACTAAATGTTTAGATGTTTATTAAATAAAATCATTCTTAGTGTCAAACATGAAGAAATATAATTAATTATCATTATTTTTCTTTGTAAATCAATGAAAATATTAACTCTAGACTTTAGTAACCAGGTGAATATACTAAATGTTGATAATGCATGATTTAACATTTGTCTATCACTTCAAATGTATTCTTCACTTAACTATTATTTCAAAATTAAGCCCAGATTTTCTCCAATTGATTTTCTTCATTGTGCTGTCTCACCAGGCTTTGGTCCACTCTGATATTGAATTTGGGGACTTTTTTCCTGGCCATATTGGTATAGAAAAGACAAAATATAACTTCTTAATTTAATCATTTACAAAGATTAAGAAATTTTTGGAAATGACACATTCTAAATATGAATCACAAGGCAGTGAATGGGGGAGATCGCTAAGAAAAAAAGAAAAGAAATGAGGTTAGTTTTTATTTTTCAGTACAGGAAATCAAACTCAGGACTTTGCACTTGTCAGGAAGGTGAAGCACCACTGAGTTAAATCTCTAGCCCAGAGTTGAGTTTTTTAAATTATTTGTGATTACTTTCAAGAGCATCCTTCCTGGATTATGAATGTGAGAGCAGAATCTAAACTATGTTAGTTATTTGACTGAGTTGCATTGGCATAGAACAGAATCTAGAGAATTTGAAGAAGATGGAAGTTGCAGGACAGAGTTTTGGAGAGGAGATAACTATTTAGCAATAAAGCTTCAGAACCAGAAATTTCATAATTTAGCAGATTATAAATTAAACACAAGTAACAGCACTAACACATCCATATCCCAAACCATTAAAAATATACAGCATTCAAGATCTAATCCAATTCTTACATGAAATATGTAAAGCCAAGGAAATAATCCCATTTATAATAACAATTACAAAATAAAATAGAAATAAATTTATACAAGTAGATGAAAGATTTGTACACTGAAAACTATAAATGTTCAGGTAATCACAATATTGATTATGATCAAACCAGGCTGTAAGCAGTGCAGGGTATGAAGAGTTTGTTTGAGAAGCGAGTTCAGCCAAAGCCTACACACTGAGATCAGAGTAAATTTCACCCAAATTACATTTTCACAACTAATATCTTCTTACTAGAAGAACAATGTTCTAATTACAGCCATATATTTTGTGTATTCTGTTCCTAATTTCAGAATGCTTTGTATTTTTTATGAGGTTTGATAATGTTAATTTCCATAGAAACTGCACTACTACACATTCTTGCATATAGTTTCACCCTTGCACATAGCTCATCTTTACCCCAATTGATTACCAACAAAAATCAGTGGCTCAGACTGGTCAGAACCTTTGTTGGTTGCACCATCATTGGCCATCCCAGCTCCCTGCTTTCTGTCTCTCTTAGTTCTGTCTTTTAATTTTTTTCCTCAGGCTTGCAACATACACTGAGCAGGAGACTGGAGCCTACTACAGAAGTTTCTGGTACTGTTTCAGGGGTTTCCATTATAAAACATAAATAGAAGGAATTGAATAAATCAGAAAATATCCCATGTTCATAGAAGATTTAATATTGTTGAAATACCCAAACTACCTTACACAACCCATGACTTCAACACAATCTCTATAAAAATCTAAATGGTTTTCTTTATAGATACAGAAAGAGTATAAAAAGCATATGGAACCACACAAGAGCTGAAATAGCCAAAATAATCTTGAGCAAGTAGAACACAGCTAGAGACATCACATTATTTGATTTTGAAATATACTGAGAAATTATAGTAGTCAAAGTGGCACAATAATGCCATAAAAACACATATACTGATAAACACATAAGGAGAAAGAACCCAGATGGAAATTCATACATTTACAGCCAATTGATATGAAACAGTTACCAAGAACACACAGTGGAGAAAGGATGGTGTTTTCAATAAATGGTGTTGGAACAGCTAGATATCTACCATGGAATAATAAGATTAAATTTTTATCTCACACCATATAAAAAAATCAACTGAAAATTAATTAAGGACTTAAACATAAGAGCTCAAAGCTACTAGAATAAAAAGAATGGAAAATGCTTCTTGACATTGGTCTTGGGGAGGTTTTTTTTAAAAAAATTTGAACTGAAAACCACAGGCAATAAAAAGCAAATTAGATAAATACTATTGCATTAAACTATCATGTTTCTGCATAGTAAAGGAAATAGTCAACAAGGTAATGAGAAAAAATGCAGAGCAGGATATTTTCAAATCATACATTTGATAAGATATTAATATCCATAATATGTTAGAAATGCAAACAACTCAAGACTAAGGAAACAAACAGCACAATTCAAAAATGGGCAAATTACCTGAATAGACTTTTCTCAAAAGAAGACATACAAATGATCAATAGATAATGTAAAAAAAATCCAACATAATTAATAATTAGAGAAATACATATTAAAAACAATTTACACTGGCTGTTATGCAAAAGACAAATGATGCCAGTTTTGAGTGAATGACAATTGTTTGTACAAATTTGGAGAAAACATTGTACATTGTTGGTGGGGATATAGATTGGCATAGCCATTGTAAAAAAAACTATGGAGTTTTCTAAAAATAGAAGTAACCATGTGATCCAGCAATCCCACTACTGGGTATATTTAAAATGAAATCAAATCAATATGTTGAAAAAATATCTGCACTCTCATTTTCATTGAAACATTATTCATTTTAGTTAAGATGTAGAATTAAACTGCCTATCAGTGGATGAATGAATGAAGAAAATGTAGTACATATGCACAGCCAAATATTACTCAACATTGATTATTTTCTTAGTACATTTGTGGTACATAATGAGCCATTACAGATTATTAGTATATAGACATGACACATCTTAATCCTTTTTACGTCTCCTTGTCATCTCCTCTTTCCCTGCTCCCTCAATCTCTTGATCCCTTTAACTTAGGCAAAAGATCTATCTTCTTGTTTCATATTATCTACCTTTAATTTTGCTCTTTAATATATTTATACTTTGGGGTTTTCATATGAAAGAAGCCATATTTTTGGGGTTTTTTGTTCTTAAAAGAAGCCATATTATATTTAAACTTGTATGCCTGATTCCTTTCACTCAACATTATGAATTGAAAGTACAACTATTTTCCTACAAATGACTTGTTTATACTTTTGATACTAGTATAGTATTCCATTTATATCAATTTCATATTTTCCTTATTTATTCATCTGTTGATGGACATTTAGGATGCTTCCAAGATTTAGCTATAACAAATTGTACTGTTTTATATATGAGTATGCATGAACCATGGTAATAGGATGTCTTTAATAACAAGGAAGGAATTAGTTGGGTTAAAAGGAATTTCTAATTTAATTTTTTGAGAAATCTCCATATAATGGTTGGACTAATTTACATTCCGACCAACAATGTAAAGGTCTTCATTTTTCCCTGTCTGCATTTGTTATAGTTTGGTTTCTTGAACATAACCATTCTTTATGGAATAAGATGGACTCTTAGAGCCGTTTTAATTTGCATTCTTCTAATGTCCAGAGGTACTGAATACTTTTTTCATGTGTTTATTGGGCATTTTTACCTCTTCTGAGACATGTTTATTTATTTCAATGCCCAGTTTTGATTGAATCCTTTGTTTTGGGGATCTAAATTTTTTGGTTCTTTATATATTATAAATATCAATCCTCTAGCTGTGGTGTAATATTTTTCAAAGTAAACTTCAAGCTAATACTGATCAGAAAGTACAAAAAGAAGTCATTACAAATTAGTTAAGGGAATAATTCACCAGGAAAATATAATAATTATAAAAATGTACAGACTGAATATTTGTGCATCTGGAAGGTCAAATAAACACCAACATAATCAGAATGAGTGACCACAACACCCCACTTTCAGAAGTAGATAAACTAAGCAAAGTATTAACAAAGAGATATCAGAGCTGTACTGTCCCTTTAAAGAAAATGGATTTAATAAATGTAAACAAATGATTTTATTCCACTTCAAAAGAATTTATGTTCTTCTTAACACCACATGGAACTTTCTCCAAACAGGCCACATTCTCTTCTGGCAAACACACTTGAAAAAATACAAAAGAATGGAGATCATTTCATATATACTATCAGACCATGACACAGAGAAACTAGAAATCAATCACAAAAGATACCACAGAAATTTTGAAAAAGCTCAATATTAAATAATCCTCTCCTGGACACTTGATGCGTCACAGAACAAATCAACAAATCAGGGAAAATATTAAACAATTCCTAGTATGCAAAAAACCTATGGGACAAAATGAAATTAGTCTTAAAAGGAAAATTTATTGATATGTATACTCACATGAGAAAAACAGATCAAACTCAAATAAAGAAACAAATAGTGCACTTCAAGGTCCTAGGAAAACAAGAACAATAAAAATCCAAAGCTAAAAATACAATCCAAAGCTAATGCAAGTAAAGAAATTATAAATATAAAAGCAGAAATAAATGAAGTTGAAACTAAAAAAGCAGTACTTATAATCAGTAAATATAAGAGCAGTTTCTTTGAGAAAATAAAGAAAATAGACAAGCCCTTAGCCAAACTTTCCAGAAGAAAAAAGAAAAGACCCACATCAATGCAATTAGAAAGGAAAAAAGAAATATCATAAAAGACACCATAAAAATTCAGAAAATCATTAGCAAATACTATTATGTAAAATTGTACTCCAACAAACTGGAGAATCTTGAAGATATGGAGAGATTTCTAAAACTGTATGAATTACAAAATTGAACCAAGAAGACATTATTCTGATCACAAAGGCAGACAGGGACTCAACAACAACAAAAAAATGCACTACAGGGAAATCACTTTAATAAATATAGACACAAAAATCTTCAATACAGAAAGACAGATGCTATATTAATTCACTAATTTCATTTATAATAAAATTACATATCAAAGCTGGGGGTATAAGAGTTGGGGAGATACTGGTCAGGATGGAAATAGTTATCAAAGGAATAGGCTCAAGAATCTTAGTTTATATGATAAGTATAATTAATAACAATGTAAAGTACTATATTCTTGAAAATAGATAAAAAAGTAGATTTTTAAGTGTTCTCAACATACAAAATTGATAACATAATGAATAGGTTACAACTTGGAATATAGAAATGAAAATTACCTAAAATAAAGAGTTTAATTTTATTATTAAATTAAAAAATTGAATTTTAAGTTTAAAAATTTTAAATTTTAAATTTAAGATATGAAAATACAAATCAGAGATTAAATATAGTTTTTTAAAAGTATACATCAGAGATTAAATATGGCTTTTTTAAATGTCAAGAGGCATAATCAATTTTTTGCAAACATTTGCATTTTTTTAACCAGGAACTAAACCAAGAACCTTGGCACTAAGCTACATCTTTAGGCCTTAATATTTATTTTCATTTGTTTAGAATGGTCTTGCTAGGTTGTCAAGTTGCCCAAGCTAGGTTTGAACTTGCAATCCTCCTGCCTTATCTTCTCAGGGTACTGAGATTATACATGTGCACTTCACGCCCAGGAAAACGTGTAATTTTTCACAGAATAATTCTTCAAAATCTAGCAAATATTTGTAAAACATATAAGCATAAAGCATGTATAAAATAAATAGACTTTGTAAATAATGCATATTTCTTATTTATTTCTTTTGTTTTTACTATGTTTTATTTATTTTTATTTTGATAAAAAAAATAAATGAAAATAATGCCTGATTATGTTTCCTTAAAAAAATGAATGAAATACATGAAGCCTCCAGTAAAGAAGCATCATAATGATATAGTTAGTGTAGAATAGATTTTTATAAAAAAATCTCTATTAGAACATACTTAAAATGTAGAATTCCATAATTGGTAGAAAAACAGGCTGCTTTAAAAAATAATTTTAGATATGCAAGTGATTTCTAATCAATAATAATCAAAGTCATACAATGAGATTACATTTTCAATAATTTTAAATTAGAATTAAATTAAATAAAATTAGAATTCAGTTGACAGAAAAATCTTATTTTTATAGTAGAGGGTAAAATATAGACATTTTCTGTCAAGCATGAATTGATGACATTATTTTTACATGATTGATGTTGTTACTTAGACAAAATAAATAATTTCTGCCTCAAATGTCCCATATATCATAACTATTATCGCAACTATTATCAAAGAAAATTATAGACAGCTTTCAAGTTTTTGTTTATAACAATTGATACTGAGGTTCTTGTGTAAGTCATCTCCAATAATATCTTTTGGTTCTGTGTGTGCTATTCTATTTGCATTTATTTATTACTAGAATGAGGGTAAAAAGGAGCCCCCTTTATCTTTTATATTCTAAATGAAGCAGGCTTGTTGCTTTGGTTTTATTATGGTTTACCCAAATTGCAGATAAAACAGTGATTCAAACTCTTTTTTGATAAAAACATTAAGCTGCCTAGCCTGAAGGGCTGAAACAACCAAGCTGCATCTCTTAGATGAATTGGAACTGGAGCTAGCAATTTGTCAGACCAAAACATCCAGGTAATAAACAGGGATGGCTTCAGAAACTGACATGCTTTCTCCTTGGTACCAGAACTCTGCAGTCTACATTCTGTTATATGTAAGCAATAGTCTGTCCTCACTATGTACCTAGTAGCAAAAAACAACGTGTCAGGTACTGAGAATACAAATATAAGAATATAGTTCAGCTTAAACATAAGGAGTCCAAAAGGGCTAAAAGTTTTATAAGGTGATCAAATTATATAGTGAATGTTTAAACAGAAAATATTACATTAAAAGATTCATTTTCATTAATCCTCTTAAAAACAGGCCTGCTCTCTTTGAATATACATATCCTATCATTCTTCCTGAAGCAGTTCTGGAAGTCATTATTCATGAGTGTCTTTACATACTGTGAGTAAAAATTATGATGAATGCCATTGCCCACTGACATCCAACAGAAAGTCAAGTACCTTAAAACATCTTAGTTTGTCTTCACACACCTTATTCAGTGGATCTGGCCATGCAATATTTGAATCTTCTCAAAGTCAAAGTGACCATTACAGTAAATGTTTTGAATCAATTCAGAACACTGAAGCAGTCAAGACAGTGCAACTAAGGACACTGGAGAAAGAGACCTTTCAGAGCTGCTTTAGAAAACAGCAAGAATGATGGGATTCATGTGTTAGAAGCAAGAGAGAGTTTTGAGTGAGATTAATGGCAATGTTTCTTTCAGTATAATTTTTAAAAATTAAAATGCATTATATTTTTATCACTACTTTATATTAATGAATAGCTAGAAAATGGTAGGCTTTATTACAGTTACCTGGAGCTTTATGTCACTGGATCTGAGGATGTTTCATGTTATGACATATTGAAAATTCAGGTGTAGAACCCATTGGGTTTCATCCGTGGAGCACACCATCAGCAAAATGTCTTCATAGTATTTTCTATCTGAGAAAAAAATAACAAATGACAATTATTAGACAGAGTAATATAATTACCAGTAGGTTTTCAAAATCATGCCAATCATAGGCACAAAGCAAAAAATTTTCCTTGCATATAATTTGCAAAAAAATAAATTCCTAATTGCTATGTCAAGACATTAGTACCCAGTACTCTTGGAATAATTCCATAGTATATTTCTAAGTTCCTATAATTGGAAAGCTAATCAGTTACATTCAGACTACAACAATCAATACATAATTTGTCATTTATCTTTGTTTTTTTGGTACCGGGGATCCAACTTGGGTCCTTGCGTTTGCGCAGCAGGCAGCGAAACCACTGAGCCAAATCCCCGGCCCAGTTTGTCATTTATTTTGAGGTTAAAATTAGGAGTCTGGAATCAAGGCAGAAGGTTATTTAATTTCAAAATTCAATCTGGAACCAAGAACATGTATTCATTTCCAAAAACTCATTCAGAAAAAATATACATATGGAGTATACATATGTGGCATTATTCTTTTAAGTAGACAGACATTGTGTGTGTGTGTGTGTGTGTGTGTGTGTGTGTGTGTGTGTGTAAGCCTATTGGTTATGTATGTTAAGTGCAATCTCCAAATTTTCTGAGGAATTTTATTTTTAATAAGGAAGAATTTAGTCAAATTGCACTTATTGAAGCACTATGGCGGGCTAGATAACCCAATTCTTGCAACCAAATTCTACTATACACCTTGGTGATTTGCCATGTGCTTTGTCTTAAGACAGGAAGTTGTTTTGTTTTCTAGTTACATCCAAAAGAAATATTTCTTCAAGCAAATGTGTTATTAGGAATATCTTTAGTTTTCTTACTAAAATCTCCAACTTCTTATATATAGTAAACCTGCAAAGTGTCAATTCAAGTATAGAAGATAAGCATTTTATATCCATGAAATAAATCATCCAAGATGATGTCTGGTTATTATCTTATCTAATTCATTTATATTTTGTTTTGTTTCCTTTTTATATTTTTCTGTAGTGATTTGAATCTCCCCCTTAAATTGGATTTAGCATATCATATATGTATAAATTTTAAAATGATCACACTTAAATAATCATTCTTTCTTTTTAAAAGTGGAAAGTGCCTTATTTTGTCAACTGAGAGACTGAATAAGATGTAATTTAGCATGCAAAATTTGGATTTTAAAACATCAAAAAAAATAAAGTCATGTTTGTTAATTTTATGATCAAATCCATGTCTCCTCCTGTTTTCAATGTTTATTTATCACTAGCATTTTACCCAGTTAAAGATGGTTAGTATGTAAAGGCTCAAGGTCCCATATTTACTTGGACTATTCAATGTGACCTATAAAAACAGGTGACCCTTTAGATTTTTAAACTGTTGTTGTGTCTTCATCTATTGTTCAATTGTATTTGGTGCTCTTTATGTTTACTATATTTGTGACAGTGAGTGCAAAAGAACTTATTTCTGTGTAATAAGTGGAGATGAAAGATAAATTCAAGAATAACTCCCAAACCACAAGAACATTAGTGATATTTCTAACATAGGATTCATGAAACATTAAGTATTTTAGGAGGACAAAATTTCCCTCTGAAAATATTAAGCTAATTAGGATATGAGTGTTCAAATACTCTACACTCTAGAAAATTCTTCTTATATAAATTTAAAAGAAAATTAAGACAGAACTGCTTTGTTTTTACAATTGAGGAGAAATTTCATTGTTTTCTTGATTTGCATTTCATTGGAAGTACCAAGTTTTAATTTCATTTCATAATTTAGTGGCCATTTTTAACATTCATACTTTTTGTAGGAAGAGTTTTTATTATACTTAATGAAGATTAAGAATCTCAAAATTGACACTTGATTAAAACAATGAGAGAATTCCAGCACATCTTCAATGTGGTAGGGGCTTATCAGATCATGTGGTAGGTTATCAGAACATGGCCTGTGTAATGGAAATGTCCAAGGCAGGGCCCAAAGGCTTTGAAAATGGTCCACTCAGGAATCTGCTGTAATGCATTTTGAAAGCTATAGGAGACAACTTGCTGGCCTGGGCTCCACATTCATTTTATCCCTCACCAATTTTTTATAATCATACCTTGAAATACAATTAATCCCAATTCATTCACTTCCATGTCCAGTTGAACATTGTCTCCTTTCTACCACCTCTCTCCACTAATAGTACACACCATACATTTCAAGGACTGCATGAATCCAGGAAGATTATAGAAACTTATTTCTATACATAGATGAGGTCATATACCAATTATTCCAGCCATTACTGTAAATGAAGAGAAAACAGATCCTCAATAGAAACCAGTGTATCACATCCTATATCTTAATTTTTTATAAATGTTGTTTATT
Source organism: Heterocephalus glaber (assembly GCF_053883595.1). Taxonomy (NCBI): domain Eukaryota; kingdom Metazoa; phylum Chordata; class Mammalia; order Rodentia; family Bathyergidae; genus Heterocephalus; species Heterocephalus glaber. Next base: position 9,631,891 of record NW_028258142.1, on the reverse strand, counting down.
GTGCTGTAAATACCAAAACAGAAAATAAGCTACATACATACATACACAAACATTTATACATACACATGTATGGATGGATACATGTAAAATGTATAAATATACATAGCATGAATATATATTATAGTTATATGTGCATATATATCAATCTATACTCTTGACCCAGCCTATAATGGTTTGACATATGATGTTTGGACTTAATGATGGTATGAAAACTATATACATTCAGTGGAAATTATACTTTAAGTTTCAATTTGACCTTTGTTCAAGTCTAGCAATATGTAATACGATACCTTCTGGTGATGCTGAGAACCACAGTTCCCAGCCATCCGGGAGTCAGTCTTGATCATGAGAATAAATAACTGTTACTCTGCTGTGTATTGTGTGGCTAAGGTGCATTCAATGTATTTTCAACTTATTAAATTTTCAACTTATAATAGATTTTCAGTACATAACTCCATAGGTAGTTGAGCAAGACCTATGCATAGCTATATATCTTCCAAAATATATTTATTGAAATATATTTTATTGAAAAATAATGGAGAGAATGAAATTTTACTACTGATGCTTTACAAATAGTAAACATATCAGAGATTCAGCTATATACTGATATACAAACCTAATAAAACTGCACGTATGGCCTGACGTGGTGGTGCATGCCTATAATCCCAGCACTTGGGAGGCAGAAGCAGGAGGATTACTGGCCAACCTGGGCTCCATAGTGCTTTCAAGCTCAGCCTGTACTACATAGGGAGACCCTGCCTCAAAAACAAACAAAAATTATCCGTGTATTTTTTTCTCCTCAAATATCCAGAGTTTATTCCAATTTGATCTACCTGTATACAATTTGATTTCATTTCTGGTGGACATACATATTCACGAGGAAAAGTGACATGGTGAAATAAAATTTTAGGCCAATTTTTTTAATTGTGTCACTATTTTACTATCTAGAAGATCAATATTATATAAATTTTCTTTATTAATTCAACATTTATATATTCTTAATGTTTGGAATTATAATACACAAGAACTGTACCTCAATTTACTTTGTCCCTATGCTTTTCTTTTGCCTATTCTTTTTTTTTTTTTTGCCTATTCTTTCTAAATTCCAAAAGCATTACAGATTTTCACAATATAGCTATATGGATTATCATGCTACCAAAATGTCAAATACCAATATGTCCTTCAAAACATAAAAAATGAAAAGTTTGTTACTTGAATAATATCAAAAGTTTTAATACTGCCTACAAATTTTGCAAAACTATACATATATTTGCAGAAGGTAATATGATCCTTCCAATCTGATTAGCAGTATTAGTATTAGTATTAGTAATAGTAGCATTACCTTCTGGAAATATATGTATAGTTTTGCAAAATTTGTGAAGGACATATTTGATCTTCTAGATCATTTGGCCCACATGTTTTCATTTAAGTCATTTTTGTATTTTCATAAACTTGATAAAATGCAGTTATGAAACATTTCAATGTAAATAAAATATTAAATACAGAGAATAATATCTTTCCAGGGTTCCATTTTTAAATAACACTTCTTCTTCTTATTTCAGTTTGTATTGTTTTCCAAGAAAAGACAGTCAAGTTACAATTAAAGGATGGGGAGGAACCAGGGCTGTCGGGTGATGTGTTAGATTTGCATGCTGAGCAGGACGGTCCTTAGTGGACAGAACTTTGGTCACAGAAGGCTGTTCATTAGGAAAGGGGCTTTTCCAGAGGGCTGCTTATTAAACTAGTATCCTCTTTCATTGCTGTTCAATTAATCCAAATTTTGCCATGGGAAATATAAACCTATAGAGAAATTTTATGATGAAGACTTAGAAAATCATCTTCAAAGGACCAGGAACTGAGGAACTTGTATATACCCTAGACTTTAATTAAACTAGAACCTGTGAGTTTAAGAGCAGGTTTTAATTTTCATTTAAATGTGCAATTATACCCCAAGACACATAGAAAGTTCCCTGGCAGTGGCTATTCATAGTTTAACTATTGTAACCTCTTATAAATAAAATTCATATTAATTTTTTAAATGCATATTGTGAAGAACAGAGCATCCATTTATGCCAAGTAAGGAAAATATTAAAACCATATCAGGGAAATAAATGTGAAACCACATGTATAATTATGTGATTTTACATTTACTTGATTTTCCAGTTTTTGAGCAATATATATATTTATATATTTATAATATATGTATAATTTGCATTCAGTCATTACGCAAAGATCATTTTCTCATTGAGTTATAAACAAGTGACTTCATTATGGCAAAATCCAACGTTAAGTCATCATTAAGGCACCAGCTCTGTCTGGAATATGATGACAAGACACAGAAGCCCTTGTTTGCCAAATTACTTGTCTCAGGAAAATGTCTCTTGAGAACAATGGATGAGAAAAATAATATTCTGAGTTGAACTAACATGCCTGGACTAGTTAAAATTACTCATCTATTGTCCTATAAATTTTATATCAGATTGGATGCCCAAAACTATACTTTACAGTTACATTTCAACCTCAAATATTTGTGTTAGACAAGCATATTGGGGAAAAATTCTACTCTTATTGGCAATTTTTTACATATTCCTGATAATAATATCACAGAAGTAAGGATTGAAAGACACAATAATTAATATTTTTTGCTTTGATTTCAATACTTTTCATATATATGTTTATAAATATTGTATGTGTGATGTTATGTTCAGGTGCTAAAAGCATGCCATAAATGAGCATCAAGTACAAAAAATCTTTAAAGTCAGGGAAATTTTTTTAAGACCTATGTATGTTCTCAACGGGTGTTTGTGGTAACTTTGCAATATGCTTATCAGTGTAAAACAATTAAAAAACCAATATCCTTTGGTAAACTGTTTTGCTGCAGGTTATTATTTAAGAATCATCCAGATCATATTATCTTTGTAAAGATAAAGTTCTCTCTCCTAAGACTTCTTTATCAGGAAAATAACTTAATCTAGGAAATTCATGGTGAATTGAGAATTGTATCTTTTTGGCAGGAAAGATACAAAGCTTAAATTTGCATCTGGATTTAGGACTTATTAACTTATGATACTTGGACAGAGAAGTAGCTGCAGAAAAATGAAAGAAAATCCAGTGCGTTTCTTAGACTCTTGGAGACCCTTTTAAGAGGCATTCAGGAAGGATGCTAAGGCCTGCTTTTCACAGTGTGTAATGCACTTTGAATGCTTCAGTGGCTTTTCAGTAAAATAGCATGGGGTTTCTCATGAGAATTTGAATGCTGCCAGAGAAGCAGCCTTTAATTAAGAATATAAATAAAAACATCCCTCAGGAGGGCTATAGAAATAATCACCAGTGTCAGAATATTAATGTTTTGCTATTTTTTCCCTTCTCCATACTGCCCTTTACATCTTAATTCCTGCATTGTAAGCCAAAGTAATGATGAAACTTTCTAAGGTTTCTGGAACTGATGTACAAAATTAAAACAAAGATTTGCTTCTAGAAGTCATCAGCACGTAAAGACTCCATTAAAGTCTGGAGACCTTTTGAGTTCCCTAAATGTCCCTGTTCTAATTTACGAATTTCTTTTAAATGCTGAATTCAGTTGGCATTCCTATGAAGGGGGTTCAGATGTTGCTTCTTATTCACATTGTGCCATCTCTTTTCTGTAGTGTACACCCCAATGTAAATGGACACGAAGAGAGACAGCTGTCTGAGACCAGATTTCCAGCTAACTTTGACACAGGTCCCTTGAGCTGCCAAGAGATAGAGTGTGGAACAACAATTCCTACATCTGATTGGCTGATTAGAAACCATAAAATCTCCATCCAAAAGCTTTTTGGCTCAAGTTATAAGACATGGGATTGATATTAAGCAGCATGCCTGTACATATTAATTTGCTGGGAAGGCTATAATAAAGTAACAAAACCGAAGCCTTAAGCAACACAATTTTATTTTTTTACCAATCTAAAGGCTAGAAGTCTAAGGCCAAAGTGTCAGCAGAGTTGGTGTCTTTTGTGGCCTCTGTCATTGGCTTGCAAATGACTACCTTCTCCCTAGCTCTTCACATAATCTTTCCTCTGTATCTCTCTGTTCCAGTTCATGACCACGGCATGGTGCAAAGGATGAGAGATTACTCAAAGTCAATCTCCACTTCAAACTCCAAGCACCCTTAACTGAGACCTTTCAGTGTGAGAGAATCTCTGAAGCTTCTGAGGCTTTTTATTGATAGAACCTAGAAGAAGAGGGAAAGGTCAAGTTGATCTGTTACATAATTGACCTTAGGACCAATGTGAGAGATAAATTGGAATATGGGGAGGACAGAGCCACAGAATTTTTTCCTAAGGCAATGTGTTTTGATCCTACTTGAAACTGAGGCCCTGTATGCTATCTTTTAATCTCTAACCATGCATTCTTGGATATTTTGGGTGTGTGACTAAAAAAATCCCTTATATCTACATATTCCTCTGGCCAACACATAACTCTGCCCAACACACCCACATCTGCTTATGTATTAATCTCTTCTTACAAAGAATACCAGTTATATTGGATTTGGAACCTATGCCACATTTTAACTTAATTTTCGCTTTTTCTCCAAATATAGTTACATTTTGAATTATCAGGGGTACAAACTTCAACAAGTAAGTTTTCTAGAACACAAAGCAGCCAGTAACATAACTAGTGAGTTCCACTTGAATTAGCTTCATTGACCTGAATATGGCTGGAATGGCCACTTGTTGTATTATACAATTGTCCAACTTAGCAGACAAAAAAAAAGATTCTCTTAGTCTTAAATAAGCAAACTGCTATGTTGAGTGACATTGAAATTGTCATGTGCAACTGCAGGTGACTGTGAAGAGGTGAATGCTCAACAGCCAGCAGTCAGCAGGTAAATTTGTATCTTTAGTCTAGAGAGTAAATTCTGACAGCAACTTGAGTGACAGTGGAAATGCATCTTTCCTTAATTGAAACTTTCTTCAGATGAGACTGTAGGCCAGTTCACCCAGAGGTCGCAGCCTTGTGAGACACTGAGGAGAACACCAGGTGAAGCTGTGCCTGGACTCTGCACCTGCTGGAACCACAAGAAAATAAATGTTACCATTTTTACCAGCAGCAAAATTGTGTAATAATCTGACACAGAAATAGGAAACCAATATATAAAAAATGTAAAAGCAAGTCAGAATGTATACACATGAGGCAATGGAAAGTTTTAAATATATGTGTATGAGTATATAATTTCCCATTATCATAGTTTTTCTTAAAAATTGTGTAGTCTCTGAATTAATAACATTTCAAAAAAGGTATTATGAAAATCATTTTACTAATTTAAATCTTTAGTATCCTCCTTTTGCCTATACACTTTGTCAGGTTTGTGTTAATACGTTTATTTTTAAAGCACCTGACTTTAGCATATTATAAAAGAAGACTGGCTCCTATTTCTCTCATTGATATTTTCTTGACTATTCTCCCTTTTCACACTTCTTTTTCTATCTCCACTACACACACACTCACACACACACACACACACATCTACCTTTCAGCCTTACATGAAAGTAATAGAAAGAAATGATTGTGTACCACTAAAAATGTCCTGATATCTTTATAAAATTGGGCGCTAGGTGTGATACATAAATATATCAACAAAAGAGGTGAAAAAACATCTGGTTTACAAGCACATTTTAAGGTATTTTTCTGTGAAATTATACCATAAGCAATAAACATGTTGGAAATCTAAATTTCCAATGCAGAGGTGAGCCATGCAGGCATCAGCAGCACATACACTGCCCCCACACACACCATCAAAATTAGAAGGCACATAAACAATTCTCAAAACCAGACTTCCAGATCACCTACAGCAACCCCAAAGGGAAATAAGATGGAACACTCTGATACTAAACAACCTGGACTCCCTGAATTGGCAACAAAAGAGGAACTGGAAAAAATGAAATCAGAAATAATTTCACAGATAATAGCAGAGATTGTGCCTATAGTGCAACACATGATTAATAAATCTAGAGAGGAGCTGAGGAACATGATGGAATCCCAACATAGGAAACAAATGGAATCCATAAAACAGATGCAAACACATTTCCAGGAGATTAAAACTCCAGTTTACAGACCAGAATGACCCAATGTGAGGACAGAATTTCAGTTATAGAAGACAAGATTGCAATTAGTGACAAGGAAAAGAAAAATTTCTTTAATATAGTAAGGGACCATGAGAAATCAGCCCAGCCGCTGGTAGACAATCCAAAGAAGAATAACATAAGTCTGTTTGGAGCCAATGAAGAAACAGGAGAGAGTGCAGAAGACATAAAAAAACTGTTCACAGAAGTGATGGCAGAAAACTTCCCAAGCAGGGGAAAAGAACTTGACATACAGATAGGACCCCAAATAGCCTTGATCAAAAAAAAAAAAAAATCTACACAAAGGCATATAATTGTTAAGATTCCAGAAACTCAACAGAAGAACAAGTACCACAAGCAGTTATCGAGAAAAGAAACAAATCACATACAAAGGAAAGCCCATCAGAATCACAGCAGACTTCTCAACACAAACCTTCAAGGCAAGCAGAGCTTGGAGTGATATATTTCAAGCCCTAAAAGAAAACAACCTCCAACCCAGATAAATGTATCCTGCAAAATTATCTTCTAAAACTGATAGAGAAATAAGATACTTTCAGGAGAAAGAGCACCTTAGGAACTTCATGAATACCAAACCAGCACTCCAAAAAATTTTAGACAATACCCTAGGAAAAGACAACAAAGATCACAACCCCAGGAAGCCCAGCAAAATAAATCTATCAGGTGTGACAAGAAATTAAACTCAAAGGGAGAGAATCCAATAAACAGAAAAAGTCATGACAATGATAAGTCAATAAGTATGAGTTATAACCATGAATGTTAATGGTCTCAATTCACCAATCAAAAGAAATAGACCAGAAGAATGGGTTAAGAAGCAAGATCCAACAATATTTTGCATACAAGAAACACTTAATTCAAAAAGGAATATCGACTGAAAGTTAAAGGGTGGAAAACAATACTCCGTGCAACAGGAAACCAAAAAAAAAAAAAAAAAAAAAAAGCAAGAGTAGCTATTCTCTTTTCAGGTCGAGTGGATTTCAAACCAACACTGATTAAGAGAGACGAAGACAGACACTACATCCTTGTAAAAGGAACAATGCATGAGGAAGAGATGACAGTCATAAACATATATGAACCAAACACTAGTGCACCCAACTATATAAAACAAATACTAATGGACATTAAAAATCAAATAAACACTAATACAATAGCAGTGGGGAAACTCAATACCCCACTGTCACAAATAGATAGATTGACTAGACAAAAAATAAGCAGTGAAATACTAGAACTCTATCAAATTCTTGAACAAATGAACTTTACAGATGTTTACAGAGTCTTCCACCCCACAAAATCAGAATACACATTCCTTTCAGCTGCACATGAGTCCTCCAAAATAGACCACATACTAGCTCATAGAAAATGTTTAAGTGCAAAGGAATTGTGATGAAATTGGAGATCAATAGCAAAAGGAACCACAAAAATTTCAAAAACACATGGAAATTGGACAACATACTTCTGAATAACCAATCGGTCACAGAGGAAATTAAAGAAGAAATCAGAGCGTTCCTTCAATTAAATGATAACATCAACACAACATACCAGAATCTATGGGACACAATGAAAGCAGTCTTATGAGGGAAATTCATAGCAGTGAATACTCATATTAGGAAAACAGAGTAAGTCCAATTAAACAACCTGATGCTGAACCTCAAGATTCTAGAAAGAGAAGAGTAGGACAAACCCAAAGCTCATACAAGGGAGGAAATTATAAAGATCAGAGGAGAAATCAATGCAATGGAGACTAAGAGAATGATACAAAAAATTAATGAAGCCAAGAGTTGATTCTTCAAAAGAATAAACAAAATTGATGAACCCCTAGCCAACCTTATCAGAAAAAGGAAAGAAAAGGCCCAAATCCATGCAATTAGGAATGAAAAGGGTGAAATTACAACAGACCCAACAGAAATGCAGAGGATGATCAATACCTACTTCCAGAACCTATACGCCAATAAGATGGACAACACAGAAGAAATGGACAGAATTCTAAATACATATGAATTAGCAAACTTGACCGAAGATGACCTAAAAATTCTAAACAACCCAATATAAATCAATGAAATTGAAAACATAATTAAAAACTTACCAACTAAAAAAGCCCAGGTCTTGATGGCTTCACTGCTGAATTCTACAAGACATTTAGAGAGAAACTACTGCCACTATTGTTTAAACTCTTCAATGAAATTGAAAGGGAAGCAATACTCCCAATTTCATTCCTGGAAGTAAGCATCACCTTGATCCCCAAAGCAGAAAAAGACCCGACTGAAAAAGAGAACTATAGTCCAATCTCACTAATGAACATAGATGCTAAAATCCTTAATAAGATACTGGGAATTAAAATGCAGAAAATCTTTACCAATATCATACACCATGACCAAGTGGGATTCATCCCAGAGATGCAGGGATGGTTCAACATACAAATATCAATCAATATAAGACACTATATCAATAGAGCCTAGGACAAAATTCATATGATCATCTCAATAGATGCTGAAAAAGCATTTGACAAAATCCAACATTCATTTATCATAAAAACCTTACAAAAAATTGGAATAGACAGTCTCTACCTCAATCTGATAAAAGCCATCTATGAAAAACCAACAACCAATATCATACTAAATGGTCAAAACCTGAAATTCTTCACACTAAAATCAGGAACAAGATAAGAATGTCCACTATCTTCACTCCTGTTCAATATAGTTTTGGAAACATTAGCCATGGCAAATAGACAAGAGAAAGAAATAAAAGGAATAAAGTTAGGAAATGAAGAATTCAATTTGTTATTATTTACAGATGACATGATGCTCTATATAGAAGACCCTAAAAAACGCACTAAAAGTTTTCTAGACTTAAAGACCAAATTTTGTACAGTAGCTGGATACAAAGTCAACACAAAAAAATCAATCCTTTCCTCTACAAGAACAACAGGCTCACTGAGACAGAAATAGGACAAACAATTCCATTTGCAATAGCATCCTAAAAACTGAAATACTTAGGAATCAACCTAACAAAAGAAATCAAGACCTCCTCTCCGAAAACTATAGCACTCTGAAAAGAGAGGCTGAATATGATATCAGAAAATGGAAAGACATCCCCTGCTCCTGGGTAGAATAGATCAACATAGTGAAAATGGCCATATTTCCAAAACTGCTATATAGATCCAATGAAATCCCAATTGAAATCCCACCAGCATATTTCACATACCTTGGGAAAACAATCCAAAAATTCATTTGGAACAAGAAGAGACCCAGAATAGCAAAAGCAATTCTAGGTAACAGAGACATGGCAGGGGGTATCACAAGCCCCAACTTGCAACTATACTACAAAGCTACTGTGATGAAAACAGCATGGTACTGGCAAAGAAACAGACCTGAGGATCAGTGGAACAGATTAGAAGATGCAGAAACAACTCCAGACACACTAACCCAACTCATCTTTGACAAAGGAGCCAAACACCCTCACTGGAGGAAAGATAGCCTCTTTAACAAATGGTGCTAGAAAAATTGGGTTTCAACGTGCCAAAGATTTAAATGAGACCTATATTTCTCACCATGCACTAAACTAAAGTTGAAATGGATTAAGGATCTAAATATTAAAATAGAAATGCTGAACTGGTGGGAACAGAGGTTAGGTAGAACTCTTGAAGACATTGGTGTAGGAAAAGGTTTTATGAACCAAACCTCAGTTGCCCGAGTGCTAGCACAAACAATCAACAAATGTGATCTCTTCTTATTAAAAAGCTTCTAGGGCCGGGGATTTAGCTCATTGGATCCACCGCATGCCTTGCAAGCACAAGGTCCTGAGTTCCATCCCAGGTCCCCAGCCCCCTCCAACAAAAAAAATTTCTGTGCAGCAAGAGAAACCACCACCAGTGAGAAGAGACAACCCACAATGTTGGAAAAAATTTTACACCTGCTGTTCCTCAGACAAAGGCCTAGTATCTAGAATCTATAAGGAACTTTAAAAAATCAGACCTCCCAAATTTAAAGATCCAATCCAAATTGGGCATCTGAAATAACAGACGTTTCTCAGACAAAGAAGTAGAAATAGCAAATAAACACATGAAAAAATGTTCAACATCACTGGTCATTTGAGAGATGCAAATGAAAACAATGCTGAGATTCCACCTCACTCAAGAAAGAATGGCTGCTATCATGAAATCAATGAATAACGAATGCTGGCAGGGCTGTGGGGAAAGAGGAAACCTGCTCCACTGCTAGTGGGAGTGTAGACTGGTGCAACCACTGTGGAAATCAGGATGGAGATACCTCAAAGAATTAGGACTGGAAATCTCATTTGACCCAACTATTCCCCTGCTAGATATCTTCCCCAAAGAATTAAAAGAATCATACCACAGTGATATATGTGTGCCCATGTTCAGAGCAGCACAGTTTGTAATAGGTAAAAGTTGGAAGCAGCCCAAATGCCCATCAGCTGGACACTGGATAAAGAAAATGTGGTTTTTCAAGAAAATGGAGTGCTACTCCACTAAAAAACATGAGAAATTAGAGACATTTACAGAATGTCTCTAATATGGATGCACATTGAAGGGATACTCTTAAGTGAAATAAATAGGACACACATGTGTAACTACTGAATAGTTTTTCTGGTGTGAGAAACTGAAAGTGTACATCAGGAGTAAAAGGTATAATAGATAATGTGAAATAGGAAGAAGTGAGGCAAAGGGGAAGGGGAAGTGGGAGGGGTAGGGAAACAGAAAGAAGGGAATTTAATTAATATGAGAAAATGAAAACAAAGTCTTTGTAAATAGGGAGGGATGGAGGGGTTGAAGGAAGAGCAGGGGAATGGGGAAAAAATAAGAACCAAGAGAAATTATGTAAAGGTGCAAATTTCCAATAATGAATGTCATTATACTGTGCACCTAAAATGTACCAATAAAATAAAATTTTAACAGAAATTAATTAATATATCTCTAGCACATATGTTGATATACGTACCAAAGTTCTAATATGCAAATATTTTCTTTTAAGTAAAATAAGGAATACTCATATGAGTTTGCATCTGTATATTTGTATGTGTATGTATGAGTGTACTTTTGTATTGTATACTGAATTTTTTCATTTTCTTTTGTGTACTAGATTAGCCATTTATTAGAATAAATTTAGATTTACAAGAACGTGGGGTAGGGCAAGATCATTCCCCTGGTCATCTTGTAAACAAATCTAAATGGATAGCATTTCACTCTAAAGTAAGAATGACAAGTTGCCTGTCAGTGATGACAAGCTTGATAAAGAAAGATGGTTAATCTGGATAACGTGAACTGGATTTATAGCCTTGGAATTAATGATTTTTGGTAGAGTGGAGACTATAAGAAAATAGTTGTTTTTTTTAAACAGGATGAGAATAAGAGAAACAAACATATTTAACAAACAGTATTTTTAAGAAATTATAGCAACATATTCTTAAGAAAGAAAGGAAGTCATATTACTATTAAATGTAAACATAGCAATATTTGTGAGGAGGATAAATCACAATGTTTTAAAACAATAAATTATGTTTGGAACTGTTTTCAATTCATAAGGTATATTTTCCTAATCGAACTATTTAACTATCTTAATTACACTCACATAAGCATCCACATACAGAAAGTCTCTACCAATTAGTTCCTCTTCTGAGGCACAAGGAAGTATTTGATATGAAAAATAATTATTTGAAATTATTGATCACTAACTCTCTTTTAGAGTTCATAAGTAGGATTCATGTACAGACACCCTCCACTGAACTAATCAAAACACTGAAGTAAAATATTTTATATGTCTAAAATCCTGTTCTCTACACAAAAATTACATACCTTCAAATAACTTTAAGTTTACAGAACTGTTAAAAAAATACAGAGAAATCCCATACTGTCACTCCCATCTTTTCTACTTATGTTATTTTTATATATAACAAATGAAAAAAAACTTTTAGAACATTATTAACTAGATCTGTCTTTATTTATATTTCATTAGGCCTTCAATTATTGTCCTTCCAGTCCAAGATACAATATGAGATGCAAATTTTGAATTTTCATCATTTCTTCTTAGTCTTCTCCAGTAGATGTTAATTTCTTGGTGTATCTTTGTTTCTGGAGTTTTACACTTTTCAGGAATATTGATCTAAGGTCTTGTCAAATGGTCTCTCATGGTTACACTAGTGTTTTAGATGATTTAGAAATATAATACAGATGTGAGTGTTCTTCATATTCCATAAGGAAATACAGAATAATAATTTTACTTATTTCTGGTATATTAGTCATGATCTTGGATTAGGTGGTATCTATCAGGTGCCTTCACTGCAAAGTTACTATTTTTCTTTTCCCATACTCTATTTGTTTAAGCAGAGATAATTGTGAACTATCTCTTGGAAGGAGGAAAACCAAGAAACTTGTAGACCACATTAATTAATACATTTTTCAGTAGTATACTTAGAGGTCATGCAAATGTTCTCATTTTAGTAAAAGTTTTACCTAACAATGTAAAGTTTTGATTACATATGGATCCATGAAAATTGTCGGGAGCAATTTTGACTGTAATATTCTAATGATTTCTATTTTTATTACTTTCATATTTATTATTTTTAATCTTCTATCAAGAATATTTACTTCTCATTTCTCATTCATTTATTAGTCAATTACTTACTTGTATATCAGTATAAACTCATAGACATTTATTTTATTTTTTAAGGTATACTCATCCTATCATTATTATTATTTTGTTGTCTAGATTAACCCACCTTTAGTCATTGGAATTCTTTTAGCCTCAGTCCAGAATAGCATTGGTTTTTGACTGAAAATGTATGGTAGAAAACAAAATTGATATAGAGGATGAAATAGATATAGAGTCAATGATATAAACACTCCAGATTTTTTAGACTGAATAATGATTGCACCACTTAAATCTCATAGTTTCAAACCAAGGTGCTGATTCTAAATTTTAACAGAAAAATAGCATACTTTACTCACATGAAGTTTTTTTTCTTTTGCAAAACATTTTTAAATGTACTCTTAGTTCATCTTAGTTTTATTAATAAAGTATTTCAACATAGAACAAAATATTTGTGCCTAGTAGAAAATCAGAGTCCTCTATCCAAAATTCCTTGAGTAACTATGGTTTATAAGAACAAAATTTGATGATTAAAGGAAACATGAAAAACACAATATGTGCCTTGAGAAGTTTCTTCTATTGAATTTCTTCATAGATCATATCAATAAAAAAGTTAAAGGTTTTTAAAAATTCATATACTGTACCATGTTTTAGAAAATTATATAAAATAACTATTTTAATGGTACATTTATCTCTCCTATTTTACTTAACACATTCAGTAGTGAGCTCTAGAAACTGCATTTAACTAAGTCATAAATAGCTTAGTGGATACTTAACAGATAGAATGTGTTTTATCTTCTTTTACAAAGAAACTGAGACTCTCACAGGCAATTTTTTCAAGTTGACATTCAGGTTTTGAGTTTGCAAGGCCACTGCTGACTTTTGGAGGTGGATTCTCTTCCCATAAATTTTTTAGTTCTCACGATGTTAGAACACATCCCACCTTTTAGTCTCTTAGCCTTTAACATCTTGCTTAGGTGCAGAAGATATGGCTTATCACTTGATCAAATTGTGAGTTTTAAAAATATTGTCCCTAATATCTGAAATTTTGGTAGCTTAATTGCAGCAAGTTTAATGTTCATAAAATTAAGACACCAAGTACATATTTTTATTGCATAAATATAGTGTTACAAAAATAAGTGCACATTTAAAAACCCGATTAAGGAAAAAGAATTATATCAAGTCATAGGAGTTATAAATGACACATCAGAATCCATAAGATTATGTAACACAGTGAAAAAAAAATCTCTCTCTCTCTTTCTTTTTTAGTACTAGTGATTGAACTCTGGGGCAATCTACCTGTGAGACTCATTCCAACCCTTTATTTTATTTTATTTTATTTCATTTTATTTTATTTTATTTTAATTCTTATTCTGAGATAGAATTTTGCTAGATTGCTCAGGCTGACCTCAAAGTTGTGATACTCCTGCTCAGCCTTCCAACTACGTGAGCCTGGAGGAGTGTGCCACCACACCCATCTAGTGTTCATAGTGCTCTGAATTTTAGCCAAGGCATATTTAGATGTTTTATTATATGTTAGGAACAATTGGTGTCAGAATATGTGGAATAGTAGGCAAGAATTTTCCTTTCTTTTTTTAAGGTGCTTTTATAAAATGTGATCTTGGGGAAATGAGCAAACCCAACATTAATTTACAACTATGTTATTTGAGGTTCAACTATTTTTAATAGTGATTGTCACATAACTTTCATGTTAAAACAAAATAATTCTGCCATTTCATGCAACATACTTATGTAACTTAAAATATAAAATAGACTGAATTTAATTCTTAAAAATATTTTGTTGTAAAAAATTTTCAACTGATATTCTTGAATCTTTATACAAATTTCTGGTAGCTTAATTTTTTAATGTTCATTATCAGTGACTTTGAAATAGGTACAGTTCCCTTAGTATTTGACATATAAAATTAGAACATTTTGGGTAACTTCTAAAGAGGAATTAAAATAAATTTATAGAACATCTATATGAACAATTGACTTTTATTTATCACATGACATTTAGGTCACTCCTTTGGCCTGCTCAATTGAGCTAGAGAGAGAAGGTAAGACTGAAGGACTCCCTGGTGGGTACTTTGGCCCGGGAGGGTTCCTCTTCTCCTCTCACACAACCCGTTGGCCAGAACTCATACCACGCTCCTTGTGATCCACAGGGTAGTTGTAATCTCCTGCAAGTTCAGAGAAGCTGAAAAGTGCTTACTGGAAGTTGAAGACACAGTATCAGAAAATGTTAATGAGATGACATTTTAGTGGATAAAGTAAGTGTCTAACATTGATCAAATTATGTCAAATGTGAATATTTGCAAATTCAGAGAAATCATACTTGAAAAAAAATATTTGAAGAAAAATATTTTAAATGTGCACTGAACAGCGCTACTCAACTAGTGATTATATAAAAACCAGACTTTTTCAAAATGCACATATCAAGAATTATTATGAGCTTGGTTAAAGAGTTTCCATGGCATTAGGTAAAAACAACAAAAATACTCACCATAAAGTAATTATTGACTTGATTATAGGAAATTTATATTCTCTTTGTCTGACAACTGAGAATAATTTTTTTATTCAATCTGGCATGCAGGGTGCATTTTTTAAGCTTTTATTTTTTCACAACCCCTGAAATATAATTTGTGTGCCATAAAATACTTTCATGTAAAGTATATTAGCTCATGCGTTTTGACAAGTGTTTATTTCATCTCACTGGTGAAATAAAGTATTACAATTCCAGAAGAAATTTTTTTACTCATTTTTAAGTTAAATTTACAGTCTATTTTAGATAAATATTTTTCTAAAATGTTCACTGGTAGTAGGGTAATTATGAAAATACACGAGCATATTAAACAAAGAGAAACAAAATGCAAATATTTTTCATGACCATGCAAAATAAAAAGGAAGTTACTTGTCAGGTGAGAACAGATTTACACAAAAATAAAAATATAAATAGCAGGTGTGCTAGTAAGTTTTGGGTTAGGCTACAATACACGAACAACTTTAAAATATCACAAGTTTAAAATAATTACTTTTTTAAATTCACTTACACTACACATCTACACACTGTGAACTCTGTTCATTGCTGTTCCTCTGATAGGTAGGCTAGTAAATTTCTTTTCTTAAGATGATCCTATCTCAAAAGAAGCTATAAGAATTTACCACCATAGGGGAAAGAACATCTAGAATAAAACACCTGTTCTTCAATGTTTCCAACTGGAAGTAGCACAGTACGAGTTTAGTCAAATTTGACTAGCTAAGTCAAAGCACATGACTACACTTGCCTTCAAAGTTGAATGAAAATTTAATCCTTTTGAGTATCACAAGGAAAGGAGTACTGGCACTTACTATGAACATGAATATATTGCTACCATGGATATCCCACAAAGACATAAATGTTTCACCAAATGAGGATCTTAATGTATGTGAAAAATGATGTTAAAAATTCAAAACTGTCTTGCATTACCCTTTTAAAAGATCTGTCTAAGAACACTGAAATAATCATGCTATAAATAAAAAAAATGACTTAGAGTTCAGAGACCAGTGATATTCTGAGCTACCTTGACAGTTACTGCCAAGCTCTGCTGTTGCAAAGATGAGAAATTCATGCAGTTTCTGCCACAAGGGAACTTTCAGATGATACATTCAACATGGTAGGAGAAAGAGTTAAACTAGTGCTTGGTATCATTTCACTGTGAGAAGCACTATAGGCTACCCAGAAATATATAGGATCCCTATCTCTCACCAATTACAAAAATCAACTAAAATGAATTAAAGATGTAAACAGAGGGGAAGCACTTCACTGCACTGTAATGGACAGGGATTTTTTGCCCAAGGCCCCAGAGCATAGGAAACCAAAGGAAAAATATATAAAGGAGACTGATTGCATCGAGCTAAAAACCTTCTGCACAGCAAATAAAATAATCAACACAATTAAGAGACAACCTACAGGATTGAAGAAAATATTTGCCAAATATACATTAGATAAAAATTCATACTGAGAATACATAAAGTAGCCCAAAAACTCAATAGTAAAGAAAAAGATTTTCAATTAAAAAATAGGTAAAATATCTAAATACTTCTAAAAATAAAGCATATGAATGCCAAGTATAAAAAATCCTCAACATTGCCAGAGATTTAACTCAGTGGTTCCACCACCTGCCTCGTGAGCTCAAGGTCCTGAGTTCGATCCCTCGTACCAAAAAAAAAAAAAAAGCTCTACATGATCGATCATCAAATAAATGAAAATCAAAATTAATATGAATTATCACCTCACTCCAGTAAAAAAACAAATTAAGAGTTCCAGAAGAGTGCAGTGAAAAACAGAGCAGCCTGCTTCCCCAGGGTCCTTCAGGTCCTCCCTTTGATGGCAGTGGGTGACCTGGGGGGGCCGAGAATAGGCCGCGCCTTTGCCCTGCAGCCTCTTGGATCCCTGCTGTGATGGCCCACTGGCTGGGCCCAGGCTTTGAAAAACAGGCAGGCGAACCACTCCTCCCACTCCACTATGGTGATATATTCTTATAGCTTCTTTTGGGATCGCATCATCTTAAGAAAAGAAATTTACCAGCCTACCTATCAAAGGAACAGCAATGAACAGAGTTCAGAGTGTGTAGATGTATAGTGTAAGTGAATTTAAAAAAATAATTATTTTAAACTTGTGATATTTTTATGTCTTTGTGGGATATCCATGGTAGCAATATATTCATGCTCACAGAAAGTGCTGGTGCTCCTTTCCTTGTGATACTCAAAAGAATTACATTTTCATTCAACTTTGAAGGCAAGTGTAGTCATGTGCTTTGACTTAGCTAGTCAAATTTGACTAAACTCGTACTATGCTACTTCCAGGTTGCTAGTTTTGGTAAAGGTAGAGTTAGTAAACTAACAAATTTTGTATTTATGTTTTGTGTTAAAATTCCAGGAAATATTGTCTTCTGAAAATTTGAGCATTTTAGCCCACTGGTCTAATGGTTCTAGACTAAAATGCTCATATTTTCAAGACACTTTCAACTACTGTTACATGTATGTAGTTTAATCAAGACTGCTGTGTATATATAATGGACAAATTGAGTCCTTACATGAAATAACTAGTCTTATCTAGATGTTTAGAAGTACCCAACTTATATTAAATGCAAAGGTAGTAAAATATCACTTTGTAAATATCTTACTAAAGTTCATATGAAATGTTGATAGGAATGGAATGGTTAAACCACCTTTTGAACAGTATGGTACTATCTGTACTTATTCAATGGTTTGGAGGAGGTAGTAGGGAAGCAATCACAAAGGTATTATGTTAGTGCATTTGTACTTGAACATTTTGAGACATGATTTTTCTGTATGTTTTGTGGGTTTTGTTTTGCTCTGTATATAGTGTATATAACAGACAAATAAGTCCAAATTTTGCAACATCTATTCCTTAAATATTACAGAAGTTGCCAGTGTACGACAAAGTAGTAAAGTTAGCATTTTGTACACCTGTGTTGAAATACACAGAAAAGCTTGGGCTCTGTAAATGAATTTTGGATTCAAACATCTCTAAAAGTACATATTCCTGTACTTGTCCACTGGGTTTAAGGCAGACAGAAGTGAGGCCAAAATTTTCATATGTAGAAGATACCTCAGATTATATCCATTACTATATGTGCAATTTATCAGTGCTGTATGATAGCAGACAATTTCTTATATGAAAAATCTAGTCCTAGATATCTAGAAGTGCTTGATATATTTAAAAGTAGAAGTAGTAGAATAAGACTTTGTAAATAGCTTTTATAAACAGATAGGAAATATTATGTTTGCAAATAGAATGGTTAAACCACCTCTGAACAGTATACTGTCTGTACTTGGTCACCGGGTTGAAGGAGGTGGGATGGAAGAAATTGTGAAGGGTGTTTTTTTAAGTGTATGGTAGAAAATTTCAGCTGACATTGCTCTTGCGTTACCTGGATTTCACTTAACTTTGCTATACTGTATATATAGTGTATATACTGGACACATCAGTTTTAATTTTATAATATCTAGTCTCTAGATAATAAAGAGGTTGCTAATGTATGACAAAAGTAGAGTTAGTAAACTAACACATCTTGTAAACATTGTGTTAAAATTCCTAGAAAAGCTGTCTTCAGAAAAGGATTTCTGGAAGTGTAATTGTAAAATCATATTTGAATCACACATGTGCCTCTATCACATGTGACAAGGAAAGAAATGGAAAAAATTAAAGATTCTAGGCTAGAATGCTCCTACTTAGAAGACACTTTCAGATATAACCATTGTTACATGTGTGTAGTTAATTCAACACTACTGTGCATATAGCAGACAAACTTGAATCCATATTTGAAATATCTAGTCTTTGTAGATGTTTAGAAGTGCGCAAAATATGTTAAAAGTAGAGGTAGTAAACAACACATTTTGTAGATATCCTTTTGTTAAAATTAATACTGTCTTTAGGAAATGGAACGATCAAGCCATTCATCTGAGCAGTAGACATATTTGTGCTAGTTCAGAGAGGGACGAGGAAAAGAAAGTACTAAATCAATAAAAGAGACTTTCTAAAGAAAGTCTCTAAATCAATGTGGTTTAGGTGAAGCGAGATTGACCACTGTCCCTTATGTCTGTGCATTTTGTTTTACTCTCCTATGTATACAGTTGTATATAAAGGACAAATGAGTCCTAATTTACATCTAACCTTTCTAGATGTTAAAGAGGTTGCCAGTGTATGACAGTAGAATTAGTAAACTAACATGTTGTGTACACTTTTTTGTTAAAATTCCTTAGAATGTTCTAAACACCACTTAGTAAGTGAAATTGTAAGTATTACATATCCATATATCTTTCTCCTGGGTTAAAAAAGATGCAAAGGAGAAAGGGCTCTAAACAAGAATGTTCCTATTTGGATGATACTTTAAAATTTAGCCTTTGTTAAGTATATGTGTGCAATTTACTCAATGCCACTATACATATGAGACACTTTAAATTCTCACTGGAAACATCTAGACTTTCTAGATGTTTGAAGTTCATGGGCCGGGCATTTAGCTCAGTGGTTCCACCACCTGCCTTGCAAACACAAGGTCCTGAGTTCAATTCCCGGTACCAAAAGCTAAACTAAAAGTTCTCACATGTAGAAGTCAAGGGCTAATATAATGTGCTTTAAATATTTTTTTATTACTTCACAGGAATGGTTGTATTTTGAAAGTGGAGTTGTCAAACTTGATGTCTTGGAGAGTATGCTGGCTATTCATGGGGTGTAGGAGGGGAAGTATGCCGAGAAGGAGGTTTATGTGAGTTCAAATTGCCTTGCTGTTGCTCCATATGTTCATTTTAGTTAATATTGCTGGGTATCAAAAAATAAGTCTTACTGCCCAAATTATGTTAGAAATAGCAAAGTAGTTTTTAGGAAGAACTGTCTTCTGGAAGTGACCTTTGTTACAGCCATCTCTTGGAGCTAGACATGTTCCTAAACTTAAGTCACTGAAGTGAAGAGGGAAAAGGGTGGGTGAGGGTGGTAAGGGCTCTTTGCTAGATCTCCATATCTGGAAGAGATTTTAGATTACAACCATAGGCCTGTGGGTGCATTTTTGGTAAAGTACTTGGGCGCGTTGTGCACAGAGTTCATACTCTATTGCACAGCATCTAAGCTTTATAGATGTCAGGGGATGACAATATACCATGAAAACTAGAGGTAGTGAGTTAGACAACATTTAAGTATCTTTTTGTTATAAATGATAGAAAAGATGCATCTTGGACTTGTTATAACACTTCTAGGCAGTATGTATCAGGACTTGTCATTAGGCTAGAAGCAGAGGTGCAGAAATAAGCACACAGGGAGAGATCTGAGCAAAGTGTTCAGATTTACATTTTGGTGAAAGGAATCAAGATGTCTTCTAGCTATGCTGTAAAAATACATTAAAAATTCAGTGGGAATATGCTTCTTGCTAATAGCTTAATAGAGATCTGATAACTGGCACATGGCTTGGTGTACTTTGTTGCTTTATGTCTCATTTTAAATTGAGCATTAAGGAAATACTTCTATCTAGAAGCCTGTTGCCATTGTTCTTTTTTTTTTTTTTGGTACCGGGGATTGAGATCGAACTCAGGTACTTATGCTTGGGAGGCAAGTGGCAGAACCACTGAGCTAAATCCCTGGCCTGACTGTTGCCATTTTTATCTTCAGTGAAATTTTTGTTCCCAAGAAAGGCAGGATTACAATTTTATTCTAACAGATTGAGTTGGTGGAGTGTGTTCTTAGTTAACAAAAATACTCTTGTAGCTTTGGGATTTTGAATTGATGACTATTCATGATGTGTAGAAAAGCATGGCACACACTGTACAAACTCAGTCACACAAAATGGCATGTCGTATATGAACACAGAGGACCTAGAAGAACACATCCAGCTAAGCTGCTTATGATTGCAAATGACTTCGTTCTTTGCTTCTTGTGTTTTTGTTTCCTGTAATGCACATATTAACTTTAAAAAAAATTATTTCAAAAACTGAAAAAAAATTAAAATTAAAATATGGGAAAGGGATCTAAAGATGGTGGGAGGAACAAGGGGAAGAGAAAAGGATTGAAATGAATTAAGATATGTAGAATGCATGTATCTATTCCCTAAGGTGAATATAAACATTATATAATGCATGCATGTAGTAATAAAATAATAAATACATACAATATAACAAGTCTAAGTGATGATATGGAGAAAAAGGAATCCTCACACACAATGTATTAAATGTAAATTAGTATAACCCCTATAGAAAATAGCATGTAGTTTTCTCAAAAATTTAAAAATAGAAGTATCACGTGCTTCAACAGTTCCACTATTGTAGTTCCAAAAGAAATGAATTCAGCATGTTGAAGAGATGTCTGCACTCCCATGTTCACTGCACCACTGTTCACAATAGCTAAGAAAGAGAAATAACTAAGTGCCAATCACCTGAAGAATGGATGGAGAAAATAGGTAAATACACAAAATGGAATAAATATGATTAAGTCATAAAAATAATAAAATCCTATCATTTGTGACAACATAAATCAAACTAGAGATAATTATGCTAAAGTAAATAATTCTGATACAGAACAATAAGTGATACATCATCTGACATATCTTAAATATAAAAAGCTGATATGATTGTTGAGAATAGAATGGCAGTCATCAGAGACGGGAGAATAGTTTGGAGGGATGGAGAAAGGTTCGTCACTAGGTCCTAAATTATAGTTTCATAGGAAGGGGCAAGATGTTCTGATGTTTTTGCATAGTAGGGTGACTATAAATAATGAGAATGTATTATATTTTTTAAACATCTAGAAAAAAAGATCTTGAATATTCTGATCATAAAGAAAGGATAAAGCTTAAGAAAATAAACGTGTAAAAAAACCAAAATAAACATGTTTAACATGATTTAAACATTACATAATGGTATATATCAAAATATTACATTATCCTCCACAAATACTTCAATTTTAATTTTTTGTTATTGGTTAAAAATCAAATTGAAATATGATTTATTTTTTCTGCCTTTCCAAATCAGATTTTTTTCATTTACTAGAGGTGATATATAATTATACTTTCATAAATTTACTAAGTTTGAGAAAACTTATCTGAATTGATGTTAAATTAAATGTATTTTGCAAATCATGGACTTTTTGCTCATACTTGTTAATATTCTTTCAGTCTTGATTCAGAAAGAGACTCGTGTATGTATTAACAATTGTTAATTAACATGTTTATATGTACGTTAGATAAATATATACATAGTAGTATGAACATTTTTGGCACTATATAGTAATGCCTTTCTTAGTAGTAACTGCTGATCACAAAACAGTCAACTGCTAATGAAGACTGATCATGCCTGACATGTATGTTTTGTGAAAACATATTTTTATATATGTATAGTTTTAAATATGAAAAACTAATTAAAACAAAAATTAATTTTTCTAAATCAGGTAAGGCAATAGGATGGAATGAACAGATTACAAATAAGATTTTAGGCACACTTTATTTTAAACACTATTGACAATTGTCTGAATCTACTATACTGACACAACTGAATATTGTTTATATAGAGTTGCTTTATAGAGTAAGTTTAATTCTTTCTATGCCTTCACTTCAAACCCACGGTTATACTTCTTTCATAGTCCTCATTAAATTATTTATCATCAGGCATCCTAAACTTCATGACCTAGAATATGTTACTAAAAATAATAATAAAAATAAATGTATAGGGAAGTTCTTCTTACAATGGAATGAGATCAATATTCAAAGTGTTAATTGTCCAACTTATTGTAAGATTTTGGTAAGTTTGAAATGTTTATA